>NW_027507903.1:279762137-279899637 GCF_037356315.1 Lithobates pipiens | reverse complement strand
ATAATTATTATTATTATTATGTATTTATTTATTATTATTTTAATTGTTAATTTAATATTTTTATTGTTATGCTTTTTTAAAATTACTTTGAACTATTTAATATATATATTTATTGTTTTTATATGAATGGTTATGTTATGTGTTATGTATTAATTAGAATGTTTTACAGTTATGGGGTGTCTATTTATTGGGTAGGGGGATTATATCTTTATTATTAACTTAATATGTGCAGTGTATGTGAAGTGCTTCGTATTTCACTTTGGGATTCTGATACTGAAATCTCCTGAGCTATCACGAGATTACAGAAACAGAAGCCGTTCAGGATTCTCAAAGCATTTGTAGATCACTTCTATTCACAGAGGGAGAAGTGATCTACATGATATATTAAACTGCCACAAGGGTGAGAACAGATATCTCTGAGAAGAGCTGTGAACTCATGAGATGTGAAATATCACAGTTTATTAAACGGACACCAATAACCAGTCTAACGATAGCATCTATTCAGTTATTAGACCCCTTCAAACCAATGCAAATCATGAAGATACATTCATTCAATGATAGGTTTCCCTTCCATGGCATAAAGCTCCAACATGAGGTCCTCAGATTGCTGCCAAAATTGTGCTTGCTTATAAGGGTTAAAGCATGACTAAAGGCAAAACATTTTTTTATTTTTATTTTTTGTAGATATAGTGGAGAGGGATTTCAGAACCTTAAAGGTTTTCATTGCTGTTTGCGTCCTCTTTGGGTATATTCACCCTGTCAATTTGTCCTGTTTTCTTTTATCACCAAAAGTGAAAGGGGTTGTCAACAGAACATGAATAGAAGGGAAATCTTCAAATGGGGAAACCTGTTGACAACAATGGATTCCTTCACTTTGTAGGGATTGTCTCTCAATTCCTGTTTGGGCTATGGGACATGAAGTGAAGGGAAATCTCCCCAATTGGACATTGATGGGGAAAAAAACTGTCAGGGGCTATAAAACCTCCTCCCTGCCCTAACCCTACTTTATTCTAAATTAAAAAATGTGGTGGACCTGCTCAGCAGCACAAAACTTTTGGACGTGCATCTACGACATCTTGCATAAATTATTGCAGAAACCAAATCCCTATGCTTTGGCACAAAGCTCTTTTTAACCTACAGCCAGCAGAGATCACCCAGTGGCACCATGCTTTGATGACCCGTGTCATGATGGCCACAAGGCAGATGATAGCGAAGGCTTGGTTATCTGATATGTTATCGATACCTGAAGTTCACTTTCGCATACAATAGGTCCTAGTAAATGAAAAGCTTACTGCTAAATTGCAAGGAACCACGGAAAAATTTCACAAAGTTCGGGCCCCCGGTCTTTCATTTTCTTCCAAAAGACTTTGACTGTCGCCTTCTTGTCCTCTATCTTTTGAAGCTGCCTTGGCCGGAGTCTCTTGGCTGGACTGAGGTCAACCCCTGACAGTCCACAACCCCCCCCCTTTTTCTTCTCCCCTCCTCTCTGCCCCTACTCTGATTATTTTTTTCTTCTCTCCTTCCTTTGTTCTTTCTGCCTTTATTATGCATAGTTTGTTATAGCATGCTTCGGTGAACAGAGCTGTGTATCTACAAACCCTTATAGTGTATAGCTGAGGCGACTTACTGTATTTATACCTGTTTGATTAAAATCAATAAAAATATTAACGGAGAAAAAGTTTTGCCTTTAGTTCTACTTTATGTCCAACAAGGTGTATTCCAGTTTTTGGTTTTATCTTTCTTATTTACTATTTACATTTTTACCAAGTGCCATGAATATAACTATTACTCCACTTTTGGTGCTCCCACCCAAGATATTCAAGTCTCTGATCCTGCAGCCACTCTGCCCGCCCTTCCTCTCTTCTTCTGCCCGATCAAAACATTATTAGCCAATTAAAAGAAAAACATTTTTTGGTGCAATATTCCTTCTATCCAAAGCTTTTCCAGGCCAGAGTCATTAAACCTCCTGCCTCTGTCATAGACATGCCCCTTGGGATTGGGAGCTCATTTTTTACTTTAACCTCCCTGGCAGTATGATTCAGTCCGGTTTTAGGTGCTGAAAGCGGTACAATTATTTTGCATGGAAATTTGGCGTTTTATTTTGTAGTCCTGTAATTCTTAGGAATAACTCTCTTAAATCTCTTCAAACCAGAGTCTAGTGGACATCCCGGGTATGATAAAGTTTATAATATAATAAAGAATAATAAAAATTATTCAATAATGTAATCAAATCCTAAAACACTGAAAAAGGGACATGTTTTGGTTGCTATGGGCAATCTCCAAATTCCAGGCAGAAAAACAGTATTTATACTATAAAAGTGCATGCAGGGCACTGCACAGACCATTAGGGACAAAGGGGTGTGTAATTTTTAATACAGCTCTGTAATCTGTAAGATTACAGTGCTGTGTGTGTTTTGAGTCTTTTTACTTTTTTGAATTTGCCGCCGCTCTCTGCTCCCGTTCGCCGTAACGTCGCAGGGAACGGAGCTCGGCGGCATTCGGCACTGTGAATCGAGCGGAGGACAGCTCGATCACACAGCGCGGGGGACATCGATGGATCCAGGGGACAAGGTAAGTAACTCTCCCTGTGTCCTCCCCTGCATCCAGCGATGCGATCCCGAGTCTGGCTCGGGGTTACCGCTCCTATCAGTAAATTCCTAACCCGAGCCAGACTCGGGATTACCGCTAGGGGGGTTAAAGACTGTAAACCTCCTATAAGACAAAATCGACTTTCAATAATAAAGAAGCAGATGAAACTACTGTTTTGAGTTTTGGAGATTTTTTGCCTTTTCACACTAACCTTCAAGCCTACAGCTGAATTTTGTCTAAGGTACAGTTACTAGTTAAGAAAAAAAGGAACTGCGCTAACCTCAAATTCCCAAAGTGAATGAGATATATGTACGTGCTAAACCCACAATATAAACCTTAATATCTTAATATCTCTGAAACCACCTTCAAAGAATAGTGCATACAATTATATATACAAAAATGTACAAAATTGATATAAAATAAAACACAATTGCGTGTCAATAATGTGAACAACCCAAAAACAACAAAGATTATATAAACCTATATGTATATACCCCTAAAAATAAAGAAAAAACATACCCCAAAACTTGAAAAGTGCATGAAATAAATTACTAAAAATTGTCAACTCTATATAATGTCCATATGATTATATAACAAAATATTGCTGCAAAGTGTCCATATAATAAACAAACACCAGTGAAAAATTCTTCATATGAATAGCTGGATTTGAAGTGCACAAATTAAATATCCTCTCCAGGAGTATAGTGTGCTTTTCCCATCACCAAACAAATGAATTGGCTCCTTACCAGCTCCAAGCGACCCCCCGTTACAGAGGGTCACCACAGGCAAAATGCAATCAAATGGATATCCAGGTAGCTGTTCCCCCTCAAGCGATCCCAGACCTTTCACACAGTGGGGCTATGGCTGTTACTCCACATGTCACTCCCAACTCAACGAGGTATCACATAGGGAAAAACATAGGCTCCAGATAGTGTAAAACCAATGATTTTAATTTGCAAATAACGAACGTATACACTTACATAAGAGAATTTAAAAGCAGGCTCAAAACAGAAGCGTGCGCCGGCCGGACACACGCCACAGAAAAAAACCAACCCGTCCTTCCTGGTCTGTAACGAACGAACACGACTGGGGTGACGTCGACACGTTCGCACCGCCCTATGCGTTTCGTAATAACTTACGTTGTCCAGGGGCTACAGTTACTAGTTAGTTTAGTGAATAATATGTTATCCATTACTTATAGTCTGCAGCTTTCCCCTGGTCTGTAAAAATCTATAATTTACCGATGTGGTAGCCTTGTACTTTCATGATTTCAGTCTGTTATAAAATACAAAATGACTGTAAATAATTCAGTGCAGCCTAAAAATTCCTACCCACAGTGACAAGTTTCTGGTGGAAACTTTCATGTTGGTGACAATGTTGGAGACAATCATAGTTTATTTGTCTTGGTATTTTACACAGCTGCAGTCCTAATAGGTAGGAATTCCTGTTTTCTATGACTGGGATTCCACACGACAATCAGTTTCCTACAGTAACACCACTAAACAGCAATCCACCGTGAAGTCTTAGAAACAATGAGTTTGTGACATAAACTCATGGAACTCTTTGACAGAAGGAAAATAGCTATTTGGATAGACAGGATACCTTCCCGAGCTGTTTGTTGGGTTATTGGTATGTATGTACTAAAAGAAAGGCATTTTGCTGTTTTCAAGTGCCAGCTTCACTGTAGCCATTATTGGTTCACACTAGTAGTAGGGAAGAAAGAAGGAAAAGGAAAAAAAACCAACATTGGCTAGGATAAAAATGTTCACAGCATTTGGTTGTCTATAACAAAGTAATACAATTCTTAGTCTGTAAGTGGTAATCATATAATTGCTTGAATATTTGTGTCGTTTGTCTCAGTCTTTATTACTGTCACGCAATGACTGATAAATCCAGGAAAAAATGCAAGTAACAGATGTTAAAAAATGTATTTCTTATCTTTTTATTATATAGCCTTCCTGGTATAACACTGTAGATCTTGACCATTCCCGGACATTTACCATTGTTTTGAAGCTATCTTTGTGTAGTGTTGGCTTTTTGCTTCAGGACATTGTTTTGCTGGAGGAAAAATGTTTTTCCTCCAGATTTTCTTTTTTTCCTATAGAGCAATACTGTCACCACCAAGTTTCACAGTAGGTGTAGTGCACTTATAATGGTGCAGTGTTTGGCTTAAATCAAACATACAGAATGATTCATTGGGTAGAAAGCTCATATTTATTTTTCTCAGAATAAAGAACCTCCTTTCAACTGACTTCTGAGTCTTCCACATGTTTCCCTACTAATTTTTGAGTCAAAGGAACTGTTAATGAGACAAAATCTACCCAGTGAGGTCACAGTCAGAAATACCTTAGGCCCCTTTTACACTGGATTTCTGATCAAGTCTGTTTGACCTGTTCAAAAGCTCAATGCAGGTCTTATGGGCAAGTGGATGTAAACTGACTTACGTAATTCACTACATGGTCTGTAAATAAGGGGGGGGGGGGGCGTACCAGTGGCCCAGTTGCTGCCTTGTTTTCACTCAAAGCTAACTAACTATCTGCTATTATGTTCAGCTCAGTGATTCAAAGTATTGGAGTAAACAGGCCATTAATAACATCAGGAAAGCTCAGCCATGGCAGCCACAATGTCTGTCATGACAGGTGTCCTTTTAAGCTCCTGATGGAGCAACATGCATCATAAGGGGGAAGAGTCAGGTAGATTGAAGTGGCCATCATGAGTACACTTTTACCAGTCAGAATATACATGGTCTCCTAGAAGTGGTGCAGTACATGCCAGGATCATCAGCACTCTTAATAGTCAAAATCTTCCCAGAAACCAGCATTCTGGAGTGGTGGCCCAGATAGCAATGAGAACTTGCCACAAATTTGTGGCATTGTGGAATCTTGTTAACTTGCTGCACATTTTCACTGGAAAGTTGTACACTTGCAGAGCACTTGAAACACAAGTTCTAGTTGACACTTTTCCAATTTGTAGCAAATGTGTGTGGCAAGTCTCTAGCAAGAGCAAAGTTGTAGCGGTGAGTCTACAGCAAGAGCTCTGCAAGTCTACAACATGAAAAATTAGCCACAGTGACCCCTGTGGTAGGCTGACTATTGCACAACATAACTGACCCAGAACTTGCAGGAGACTTGCAGAATTTTTGCAAAGAAAGTTGATCTGGAGTCATTCAATGCAGACTTGTTGTAATTGTGCAACAAACTTGTGAAGCCTGGCAAGTCCAGCAATAGCTTAGCAAGTAGTTTTCAAACTTGCAGCTCAGTTGCTTGCTATCTGGGTTGATAGTTGATGCGCAATGTTTTTTTTTTTTTGCATCCAGATCTTTAAAAGTAGAAAAGATGAAAAGCAAAATTATACCTTGTAGAGATCAGCTCATGTTATTACCATAGCCTCTTTGTTCACTTTAAAATAGTAAGAGCTTTATAAAAGATAGAATTCTGTATGAATGAGGAATTGACTAATTCACACAGTGACAGCTTACATTGACAAAGGCTGATGAACAGTACATGGTGCTTTTTTAAATATACACTGATACAAATTGTAATAATGCAAGCTGATACAGAGTGTACAAGACCATTTTTTAAATTCACTAAACAATTTGGTTTATTTTTATGTATCTCAATTTAGATGACAGCTATTAAGTGTTCTATTTAGCCATATGAATGCAAACTGCAGCTGTTAGAGCAAAAGATGGATCAATTAACCACGTGTTCATAACTCTACAGAAAAGGACACCAGTTACAGGCGAGCATTATACTACTGTTTTGTAGCTTGGTATCTTTTTTTATAGAAAATAAATGATTACGCAAAAACAAAAATATCTCTTTCTGTATAAATTGGGGCATGTGATTAATAGTCTCAGTTCAAGTAGTAGAGCAGAATACATCAAATTTATTTGCAACTCTAATCTAATAAATTGAACGCAAATCTTTAAAGCCAGAATGGCTTTTCTTTGTGCGTAGCACATAGTGCTGCTGTAGGGAACTAGACCTTTATGAATGACCTCTGTAAATGTAAATCTGCATTGTATCTATCTATAAAATTCAGTGGAATGCAGCTAGACTAGTGTTTTTTTCTAAAATTTTAAATCCTTTTTAATTCTTTATCTTCTTGCTAGATTTCCTTTTTGTTCAGAAAATCTCTCTGTGAATGAGAGATGGGGGCATGCCAGTGGCTATCCTATTTTCACTTAAAGGGGCTTCTTCACACAATGGTGTCAAACACTACCCTGCCTGGGCTGTCAGTAGAAAAAACTATAGTGGTTTAGAGTAAAAGCCTTGGAGTTTGCAGGTTATCAATACATTTACATTGGCATAGGTTTAAATAGAAACACCTATACATACACATATATATATATATATATATAATTTATTTAATTTTTTTAGAAAAGCTATGCCCCACCACACTTGGCTCACTAAATGACAGCTCTCCAGCTGCTAGAATGTAAACAAATAGCCAGGGATCTTGGATAACACAATTGACCATATTATGTCATAACCAAATATGGTGCCTCCAGCCCTGTGGTTACATCAATGCAAGGATCTGTCGGAAGTTTGGAGGGAAGCATGGTTGGGTGGCAGGTATTGCATCTGGATTTCCAGCTGATGTCTGATAGTAGCTTTAGGATGACCAAACATTGTATTACATTTTTTTTTATGGTGATTGAATTCAATTTGAAACTTTTGTTAATCAGTTTTTACATTTACGTGCAATCTGTTTTGCAAGATTCATAAATTGTAAATAAAATATTGTTTTTTGTTACAAGCTTTCATTTTCACTTAAACAGTAATGCCACTTTTTGTTTTAAAATATTTATTTTATCAGCACATATGATGATAGTTGGATCTGATTGAATAAAATTGTAATGTGTGGCCTACAAAAGCCATCTAATTTTTCATCAAACTTTCAAGTAGATGTTTTTATGTCGGTGTTGTAACTGGGATGAGCAAACCAACCCATAAGCATCACTGTCCATCCTACATATTCTTGAATGGTGCAACTGGAATGAGCAAACTGACCATGAGCATTCCCATCCCACCTGAATATCTTTGAATGGTGTAACTTGGATAAATAAACTGATCTATGAGTATCACCATCCAACCTGGGTATCCTTGAATGGTGCAACTGAAATGAGCAAACTAATCCATAAACATCACTGTCCAACCTGGATATCCTTGAATGGTGTAACCTGAATGAGAGTACTGATCCATGAGCATCACCATCCAACCTGGATATCCTTGAATGGTGCAACTAAAATAAGCAAACTGATCCATGAGCATCACCATCCAACCTGGATATCCTTGAATGGTGCAACTAAAATAAGCAAACTGATCCATGAGCATCACCATCCAACCTGGCTATCCTTGAATGGTGTAACTTGGATGAGAAAACTGATCCATGAGCATTACTATCCAACCTGGATATCCTTGAATGGTGTAACTTGGATGAGCAAATGGATCTATGAGCATTACCGTCCAACCTGGATATCCTTGAATGGTGTAACTTGGATGAGCAAACTGATCTATGAGTATAACCGTCCAACCTGGATATCCTTAAATGGGGTAACTTGGATGAACCAACTGATCTATGATTATGTTGAATATCAATCAGTTGGTAATTTATTGGAACAATATATTGAAGCAATTCATTGGTCTATTGGTCCATTGTATTAGAACAATTCTACATTTCTTCATTTTGGAATAAAAAAACCAAAGTGGCATAAAAGTATGCATCCCCAAATATCAATCTGGTGGCTGAGTTTTACAAGCTGGTATCCTCAATGTAAGAGTACTTCAAACGTGAGTGCACTGCTCTGCAGGTAGCTTATAAGTCCAGATTTTTAGGAGAAATTTATCCAAAAATACAATGTTGTACTCTAATGAGGAGCTTTCCCTTTACTTTTTGTTCTGTTAATATGTTGTCACCAGGATAGGAATTGGAGGGATCTCCTACCGGGATGAAAAAAAAAACACTTTTTGGTATGATAGGTAAAATCTAAAACCCTTTTCATTGCTATCTGTATTCCTGTTGCTTAATTTCCCTCACCTCCTGTCTGGTGACATCAGGCACAAAAAAAGTTTGGTCTGACGTTACAATTTAAGAGCACGTGCACACAACTCAAGAGGGCCTTACAGTGTACATTCGGGCAGCTTGTTCAATACATGCTGAAATACGCAGTGGCTGTACACCAATATATGCATGCACATCTGAGTGGTACATGCTGACAGGAATGTATGTGCTGCCCTGAATGCAGTGTGTGCTTGGGGCAGAACACTAATACAGTACTGAAGTGTATTAGGTACATCCACATCTCTGGCACCCAGGAAATACTCCAGGCAGGGATTGTGACCTAGGAGGGCCCAGGTCAGTTTTCTATTTTCTATGCCAGTTCGCTGGCAAATGGGTTCTTTGAATAGTAAATAAAGTGTAAAAAAAAAAAACTTCATTGGGGGAACAGACAATTTTAAAAAGTGTTATCTGACAATTGTTTTGCCTCCTAGAGGACAAAGCAATGAATGTTTAACTTATTTCTACTTATTTTTATAACACATCTCCACACTGCAGTATTGATTAGTCCAAAGCCATCACTGCTTCAAGACAGCATATGACAGAGGCGAACTACGGAATGAATGGAGTTTCTGAAAGTGCAGTGCAAAGAGGAACCAATTTATTGTGTGTTACACCAATTATTTACACCTCTGATGTCCTATTATGGCAGAAGCCTCCAGGCCATCTATATTTTACATTGTACTTCCATTACATTTTATGTGCATTATTCATAAATTAGAGTACAGTGTCAGTGCAGATGGTATCACTGATGTTTATCAGGGTAATAGAGCTGTCAATGTGCATTGTTTAAATGGGCTTGTAGAAGGTAAAAGTGACATTTTGCAGCGTGATACCTATCCTGTTCTTTTTACATGTACTCCTATACGTCAACGTATTCTGTAAACACTGTCTGCAAGGATAGTATTAGCCCTTATAAATAAATATATACTCTCTGTTTTGGAAATAAAGAGGGGTAAGTGTATTTTGGGAATATCCCTGTAATTTTCAAACATACATAAAAACGATATACAGTGGGACTTGTTAGGCAATTATCTTTGATAATATAGATATAAAACATGTAATAATATTTTCTCATCATAAAAAAATAGATAGAGAAAAAAACATATATTGGTAGACATTCATTATTTTACACTATTTTCCTTTTACACTCAGTGCCTTATAGTATACCCAAAATGTTACAGCCTGGAAGGGATTATGCAGATATTGTTGTGCTTGATTTCGCTGTATTTGTCCCAAGACCAGGAACAAACTGCAGCAGTCCATTGGTGCAATCCATGTGATCTTTGTGTGTACGGCCCTGGGCCCTGCAGCCATCTTGATCCTTCTCCATGAAGAGTAAGGCATTCTCTCTCCATGAAGAGTAAGGCATTCTCTCTCCATGAAGGGTAAGGCATGGTATTTACAACGAACAGCTGTAAGTTTACACAAATATGTGTACCGTAATAGTTCATGTTCAGTGTCATATATGTATATATTGTAAAAAATTTGATTTTATTGTAGATACTGTATACCCATGTCCCTCAAGAAGACCGTGTTCAAACCATGTTGGGTTTGTTCCCAGACTTGGGACATGTACAGCATCATCAAGCACAACAATATCTGCATTATTCCTTCTGGGTTATAAAATTTTGGGGAAACTATGAAGCATTGAGTGTAAAAAGAAATTTGTCACAGTGTATAATGATTTCAGACAATATTTTGGTTTTAATTCTATCTATGCTTTTATGATGATAAAATAAATTTCAACTCTTTGAAATCAATATTGTCAAAGATAATTGCCTGGAAAGTCCCAATAGATATAGTTTTGTGTGTGTGTTTGTGAATAAAAGAAGAAGAATAAAAAAAGAATATATATATATATATATATATATATATATATATATTTATTTATTTACTGAAAATAAATGAAAATCATTATCATGTTCTAATAAAAAAAGGAGGTAGGTTATCACAGGAAAAGCCAATATTTGCTGTTCATTTCATATTATCGCTTATTTTTCTTTTGGTGTTTAGGACTGTTATGATGACTTCTGTGAAAGTCATGTGAAAGGCTACTTGATTAACAGAAGCATTGAAAAAAAAAAAGATCATAAAGGCTGTAGCAAGATGATGCTACATCTTTTCATTTTTACAATTTTTGCTGTTTTCCCTTACCAGATTTCCTCTAGAAGTGTTGAATATTAGTCTTAGGCTCGGTTCACACAGGGGCGACTCAGATCCGACTTCAGGTCGCCCCTAGTAGCCTCAGGTCGGACAACATTTAAAAATCAATGTAAGTGAATGAGAGCCGTCTTAATGCACGCTACTGAAGTCACTCCGACTTCAAAAGAAGATCCTGTACTACTTCAATCCGACTTGTAGGCGACTTGTACCCATTGATTTCAATGGAGGTTGCCTCCAAGTCGGATCTCTGTCTATACGAAGGTGACTTTGACAGAATTATTAGCTCTGAAGGGGGAACTCCACGCCAAATTTATGAAAAAAATTTGGCGTGGGTTCCCCCTCTGAGAGCATACCAGGCCCTTAGGTCTGGTATGGATTCCAAGGGGAACCCCCTACGCCGAAAAAACGGCGCGGGGGGTCCCCCCCAGATCCACACCAGACCCTTATCCGAGCACGCTACCTGGCCGGCCAGGAAAGGGGGTGGGGACGAGCGGGCGCCCCCCCTCCTGAGCCGTACCAGGCCGCATGCCCTCAACATGGGGGGTGCCTTGGGGGAGGGGGGGCATGTGGCCCCCGACCCCAAAGCACCTTGTCCCCATGTTGATGAGGACAAGGGCCTCTTCCCGACAACCCTGGCCGTTGGTTGTCGGGGTCTGCGGGCGGGGGGCTTATCGGAATCTGGGAGCCCCCTTTAATAAGGGGGCCCCCGGATACCGGCCCCCCACCCTATGTGAACGAGTATGGGGTACAATGTACCCCTACCCATTCACCTGTGAAAAAAGTAAAAAAAAAACACAACACAGGGTTAAAATAGTTTATTGCACAGCTCCGGGGGTCTTCCGTCTTCGGGGGTCTTCTCGCCGGACTCCTCCGCTATCTTCTTGTAGCTCTTTTACTAGCGGAGGAGCCCGGATTTCTTCCTTCGCCGCCAGCCTCTTCTTCCGACTTCGGGGGTCTTGTCCCCCTCTTCGGTTCTTCTGCCGGGCCACCGCTTCTTCTTATAGCTCTTTTACAGGCGGTGGCCCGGTCTTCTGTCGTCGTCGCCGCCGCCTTCCTTTCTTCTTCTCCTTCTTCTCCTAGAGATGCTGACTCGACGCTCTCTCCGGCCGCAATGCCAGGGACGCGCTGCGCGGCAACTTATATAGGGACAAGGGGCGGGGTCATCGGTTGATGTCACATGGGTTGATGTCACATGGTGACCCGCCCCCTTACGATGTCACAGTCCCGGAGGATGATGGGACTGTCACCATGTGACATGAACCCATGTGACATCAACCGATGACCCCGCCCCTTGTCCCTATATAAGTCGCCGCGCAGCGCGTCCCTGGCATTGCGGCCGGAGAGAGCGTTGAGTCAACATCTCTAGGAGAAGAAGGGGAAGAAGGAGAAGAAGAACGGAAGGCGGCGGCAGCGGCGACGACGACAGAAGACCGGGCCACCGCCTGTAAAAGAGCTATAAGAGGAAGCGGTGGCCCGGCAGAAGAACCGAAGAGGGGGACAAGACCCCCGAAGTCGGAAGAAGAGGCCGGCGGCGAGGAAGAAAGCCGGGCTCCTCCACTAGTAAAAGAGCTACAAGAAGATAACGAGGAGTCCGGCGAGAAGACCCCCGAAGACGGAAGACCCCCGGAGCTGTGCAATAAACTATTTTAACCCTGTGTTGTGTTTTTTTTTAACTTTTTTCACAGGTGAATGGGTAGGGGTACATTGTACCCCATACTCGTTCACATAGAGTGGGGGGCCGGTATTCCGATAAGCCCCCCACCCGCAGACCCCGACAACCAAAGGCCAGGGTTGTCGGGAAGAGGCCCTTGTCCTCATCAACATGGGGACAAGGTGCTTTGGGGTGGGGGGGCCGCACGCCCCCCCTTCCCCAAGGCACCCCCCATGTTGAGGGCACGTGGCCTGGTACGGCTCAGGAGGGGGGCCGCCCGCTCCTCCCCACCCCCTTTCCTGGCCGGCCGGGTAGCATGCTCGGATAAGGGTCTGGTGTGGATCTGGGGGGGACCCCCACGCCGTTTTTTCGGCGTAGGGGGTTCCCCTTGGAATCCATACCAGACCTAAGGGCCTGGTATGCTCTCGGAGGGGGAACCCACGCCAAATTTTTTTTCATAAATTTGGCGTGGAGTTCCCCCTTCAGAGCTCATTCTCTGATTGGCCACGGCAAAAGTCGCCTGGCCTGGGGCGACTTAAAGTTGTGTTGTAAGTCGCCCCAGGTCGTGTCTAAGTCGTGTTCAAGTCGTCTCCAAGTTGCCTCACAAAGTCGTCCTGAAGTCGTGTCGCCCCTGTGTGAACCGAGCCTTAGCAGCCAAAGACAGATCTCTGGATCTTGCCTCGTCCTGAGCTGTCTTTGAATATACAAACTGATTTGGTAAAATTTTACAATGTTTAAAAAGAAGCAAAGAAATCAAACTCTTTCTTTCTTCATCATAAAGCTCCAAGCATTGGTAAATGTGGCTTATACAATATTTACAGAGCAATTATTTTAACAATTCTTTGAAATTATGCTCAAATTACATTAGCATGTTTGAAATGCCATTTTATTAGCCTACTGCGGAGGATGATATTATGCCAAATCTAAAGTACAATCCTTTGAACAAAAAAGATTTTTTTTTCTTTTACTTCAGTTAAATGCAAAATAATATTAACCTATAGTATTTTTTCCTTTTATGTTGGCTGCACAGTGATGTTATTATGATTAAAGATGTTACAATTGCAGCTCATGTTTATCCCCACCTGTAGCTATCTATTTTTTTGACATTAAAAGGTCCACTTGTTTGATCTCTGCTATTGGGTAGGGAAAATGATAGCTATGTTTCAGATGTATAAGGTAAGATAAACTGTTGTATTTTAATGTATCAAAATCAGAAGCATAAAAAAACATCTCTCTTGCCTTGAAGATAACTAATAAACCTAAAAGGCAATGGATGTTTACAAATCATAATCAGAGCAATTATTTTCCATTATATTCCATATAGTGGAGTTGGTTAAAGTGTAAGATAGCTCAATGTGGTCTTCAATATTTAAAGTGCTAAGTAAAGTAGAGCCCCTATATTTCATCAATAAAAACGGAGAGAAGAAATAGAGCTGTCACCAGTTATATTTCAATTGAAAGAAATGTAGTTTCGTAAAAAGGAAAGGAAACCTCTTGCTGTCATAAGCAACTCCTACATTTTTGCTCAGGCCTGTTTACCTGAGAGACCTCATCTCACTCTGCAAAGAGAAGTCTTAATGGAAGCCCAACAGAATCAAACTTTGAAAGCCTCCATTGCTAGCTTGCTTTTGAAGGTTCAGAGCAAGGAATCAAGTGTTTATTCTTACTAGGAAGATGCTGAACCAGAGCATGCATGCAATCATAAATATCGGGAAACCTAGCATATTTATTATGGGTCAGGAACTTGGAAAGAAGTGAGAGGAATCAGGATGACAGCCCTCGATTGTATAATTCAACAGTGTCAGTTCTCACTTTTTTGTTGAGAAAAATTGAAAAATAGTGCTGAACCCGTAGGGTTATCTCACTGGTATTGCCATCTTAAAGTATTTGTTGATGCAAATGAACTGGTTCCCAGGCAGGCAGCTTCTACACCCCAGAGGATCGCCACTATCTTCTTGGTTTGTAGTGTAATGTCACAAAAATTGAAACTGAAGCACCACACCACTGCTAAGAGCTCTTGATACAACATTATTTCAGTAAAAGTCAGGAGGACAATCCAGAAAGTAGCCAATGCATTTCAGGGGTCCAAGAGCACCCCCTTCATAAGGGCTAGAAAATACATAAGGGCATTTGCTTTTATATATGATCCCAAGGGGGGATATTGAATTGATATTGGATTGATATGGAGATGCCCTTATATTTTCTAACTCCAATAAAGGGGGTGCACTTGGACCCTGAAACATGTTGGCCACTTGATGGATTCCCCCCCCCCCCGACTTTTATTGGAATAAAGTTGTATTTGGTCCTTTTAGCAGTGGTGTGGTACTTCAGTTTCCAATTCGTTTTCATTTTTCTGTCCTTTTAAATTGTAGAGGCTGTAGCCTTTGATAGCTGAGACTGCCATTTAATTTATATATACACACTTCTCTAATACACTCATTTATATAACACAGTGGTATTAGGGAATCTCAAGCATCTTTATTTAATTTGCATCATTTTCTTTCAATGCTTACATTGTATGCATTTTTAAATATTTGTTACTATTGCTTTGTCAGTCATGGAAATCAATAGAAATCAAAGAATGTCAAAATGTTCAGAATGTCAAAATTATAAATGTAAGAATTTTTAAACACTTTCCATTTTTGTCTGTCTGCCATTATAATATCCACAAATTGGAATATGAAATTCTGTGAATAAAAAACTCCTTGTATTCCAGCGGAATAATAAGACTAAAAAAATCCTGGCATTTTCTACCTTTGTGATGTTATCTTGGCAGCTAATCCATTATCAGCATAAATAGTCACTTTTCCATCAGTGCTGTTCTGATAAGAAAGCTGGTCTGGTATAGGTGATAGCTCGCTAGTCATGGCCTCGGGTCTCCTTAATATTGGCAGTGTATCAAGCATGCTTTTAACCTTCACATATCTGAGAGTTCATTATACAGACATGAGATAGTAGAAATATTTAGAGTGGGTTCCTGAAAAACATTTATTTCCTCAAAATTCCTTTTCTTCTGTGCACATTTTAGGAAGTAGAAAATAATCATTCTCATTATTGCTATAAATAATACTATCTTGTCAGATTAGTAGTACTTTTCACAGATGTAGGGGATAAAAAAAAAGTCTTTCTTGCCATCTGTGTCCAAGGAGATTTCCCTTCACTTCCTGTTCTATATACTCAACAGGAAGTGAAAGGATATCTTTCTGCCCTCTTAGGCAGTTGTCATAGAAACAAGTGTGCCCATTAAAAAATGTCCTCACTATCCCTGTTTTGGTGGCAGCTTAAAAATGTGTATTTAGCCCCACTTTCATACCCAGTGACATTGGAGATCAGGTCAGTTAGAGAGAGTAAATGGAAGACAATGCAGAGAGATGAGCTCTTCAGTGTGCAGTTTCTCTTTCCTTGTCCATTAGCACGGTGCAGAGGAGACTTGTAAGTGAAAGTGAAACTGCAGCAGTGTACGGTCAGGTTCCCTGTCAGACAGGGCTGTGCTGTGAGGTAGAGTTGTACAGTATTAATTTCAAAGTTGGATGGACAGAAATACAAGTTCTTTAGTAGTTCTAGTACATTAAAAAGTGAAATATATGTAAGCATCTCTAAAAATGCTTTCATCACTGCTGTAATATCACTAGTAATGTCTGGACCAGTCACATAGCTTGGAACTTTCGATTTTGTATGACTAGACGTTGCTTTATCTTTAAAAAGAAAAACGATACCCACGTTGAACCACAAGTACAGCTTCTTGTGGCCAGGAAATTGTGCTCTGGCTAAAGTGTCTCCACAACCAAATGACAGCACTAGTAGTAAATTCAAGCTGGCTACTAGGGGTCATCCATAAAATACAAACTTTGATTACATACAGTAACTGTGTCAGGTGGCTGTGGCCACCTTCCTCATAGCACTTTTTAGCGTATTGCTTTAACTTTGTTCTGTTCACTTGTGCTTGAAATAGTGTGGTTTGTAATTATCATCCCTATACAAGGGTGTCCATATGTGTGAGATGATCCTTGTCTGATCTAGTAGGTTCACAAGAATTATCTATGGACATGTCTATGGACATTTTGAGACTTCACTACCTTCTGGCTAAATGTTCTCCTTGGAAGAATAAATTGGGTGAGTTGGCTTTTCCCTACTAGCTGCTAACATTTCCCCCTTAGATAAGAAGATGCTCACTGACTCTAGCACTGCTCCCCTTCTTCTTACAAACATCCATACTCAAGAAACCTAGATTTTGCTTCATGCCCACTGGACCTCTGTTTAAGCTCCTCTGAACAACAGAACTCCTGGCAGGAAAAAGCTGCTTAAAAAATTGGGTATCCAGAATTATTATTTATTCTGATCACTGGAATCAATTAACCCTTTAACCCTAGACATGTCTGCGTAATTATCGTGTTCAAGCCTGCTCTGTGTTTTTAGTGCTCCTCCCCTGAACACACCTTTTGGGGTTTTTTTCTGCCTGTAAATGTTCCTTTTCTAATACACCTGTAAATGCCAATGTGTACATGGACACATAGGCTTATCTAGAGTTGCTTTTACAAGCTGAGCGCCTGTAATAATGGGGTTTAGGCTCTGTGTGCTTGAGGCCTTAGAGTTTTATAAGTGATGTTGGATAACACCACCATTGTCTATTACCAGCCTAACACCAGTGCAGAATGAGTGGCAGTGGTTGTGTTCTAGGGTAGATGTGCTCCTTTGGGGTTGCTATTTATAGAGTAGTAGAGGAAAGAAAATGTAAATGTTGAATGGTTGCCCATAGTATCCAATAAGGGAAAATTATACAGGACTAGTATAATTTGGCATGGGCCGCTATATTTCTAGACCTTCAGAATGTCCTCTGGTGAAGCCCCTTGTCTGCCTCATTTATAATCTTCCCCTTCCACATATTTAGCTAATCGGCAGTTATAACACAATTGATACATCTGGTTTATACACTTCAGTTCAATCTGAGTGAATTTCAGCAGAGAAAATATGTTTTAATCTCAGCAGGCATCATTTAATCCAAGGTGAAAAATCCATTTAGCAAGATGACATGTTACAATGTGTGCCTTATTATCTGAAATATGTCAAGTCTGAGCACTGTGCTAACAGAGCTCAGCCAAGCCGGAGCAGCGGATCACCGGGAATGGCTGGAACAGAGGTAGCTGGAAATATTTCAGTATAGTGGTGTTTTAATCACCTATACAGTTCCCTGTAATATTATACTATGATGACTGACAATGGCAGTGGAAATGCAGGAACATATCTTTAAAGTGGTGAATGTTTGGTTGGGGATCCCAACGGCCCAGCTATCCCAAAGGATCTTTTGCCGCAGTTATATTTATATTGCAGAAAATTATGATCTTTACCTAAAAACCTCATTTAGTGCTCAGACCTCGTGCACACTAAGCTCTTGTGAATGCTTTTTTTTCCTTGACATTAGAAAAGCCACGTTAAAAACATGCCAGAGGTGCATTTAGACATGCTCAGGCGTTTTCAAGTGTTTGGATGTTTATTAATTTCATTGGCTAGAATATTTATTCTGGTCATTGAAATTAATAAATGCTCAAGTGCTAAATGCACCTAGCAATTAGTAGTGTTTACACGTGCTAGGCACGTCGGGCGTTTTTTCTGCTCAAACATTCCTCTCCTGAACACGATTTGTGTGCGTTCAGATTTCTGCTCCTAAACTCCTTTATAAACCTATGTGTGCATGGACACATAGGCTAACATAGAGGGACATTAGGAGCAGAAATAAAAAAAACATAAAATATCTGTAAAATGGGCGTTTGACAGCTGCGGTGGGCATGGTGATTTTTAATGTATTATATTTTGCATCATAAAGTTTCCCAAGTGCTAGCATGTGTAGCTATATGAATTTTAGCACAGTTATCCTTTAAATGACCCTTCCCTCCAGCATCCTTTTCCCCAAAGTATTTTACACACCTGTCCTTGTTCCTGCTAGATCTTTGCTGGTGAAGTAACTGTGCATGCAAAAAAAAGAAAATAAATCTCCATCTATTCTGATGGAGAGGGTGTCTACCATTGAAATGCATAATAGCAGACCTATTTTTAGGAGAGAATGCACAGGTAATAACTGCTGGAGAGTTTGTAGCTCATAAGGAGCTTGCACAGGAGAGATCTGGTAGGACAGGTGAGTAAATATATATATTTTGGCAGCTCTAGGACCTGCCATTGTGTTAGTAGAGGTAAATGGCATAGAGGTTTCTTGTGGATTTTAATTGATGGGCTCCAGAATATCTTTTTTGAGCTGAGAAAAATGCAGTTTTGGTTTTGTTCGAGTTTTTTAATTCCCGGATTGGATTCTGGAGTTTCAAGGCCTCAAGGAGTCTTGGGAGGGACGAAGCCCCAAACCCTGTGTCTAAGTTTTACCGGAGTTCAGCAGGCAGTGCGTGCAGGTGTGCACAGTCCTTATGGCTCCAACTGAGAGACAGGAGGTTCCCTGTCCAGACCAGGGAGTGAGACAGTGCAGCAGAGAGCTGCAGGAGAACAGAGAAAGCTATGAGAGCTTAGAGAAAGGTGCAGAGGTTGCACAATGGTGCTGTGAGTTGGTGTGAGGAACCAACCAAAAGACGTAGGCTTGGGACCTTAGCAGCAACACTGCAAGAGAGCTAGGAGTCTTGAAGTCAGTTTCTTTGTGTTGGATGTGATGGTGGAAACCCCTATGAGGGCAACTGGTTTTGAACTTTTTCTTCTGTAAATAAAAGTGGGAGAACAAGCCCTGAACAATATTTCCTGGTTGGAGGAAACTCATAAGGAAGCACTACACCAAGGTTTACACAAGTGTGACTAAACCCAGGCCCCTGCATTCACTATATCTGCTCTCCCGCAGTACACAGAGGAGGAGTTTTCCTTCTCCCCTATATATATATATATATATATATATATATATATATATATATATATATACACATATATATCCAACACCATAATGACTGGTGTCAATTACCTAGGAAGTGGTGACAATACTTGCCCCTTTCATGTGGCAGTGCTCAGGTCTAGAAATTTGCAGCTGGACCCAAG
Organism: Lithobates pipiens; assembly: GCF_037356315.1. Classification (NCBI taxonomy): domain Eukaryota; kingdom Metazoa; phylum Chordata; class Amphibia; order Anura; family Ranidae; genus Lithobates; species Lithobates pipiens. The sequence goes on along the minus strand of NW_027507903.1, from coordinate 279,880,148 downwards.
CACGTCACAAAAGAGGAAGACACATGCTGCTTCATATCCATAAGATGTGATGAGAAAAAGGGGGTTTGAGGACCCCTTTGTAGACATGCTGTTACTTTGCCCTGCATGGGCGTGGTGGCAGTGTCTCTTTGAGGCCGCGTACACACGGGCGGACTGTTCGCCCAACTTTGTCCGCTGAACAGTGTTTCAGCGGACAGTCCGCTCGTGTGTGGGCTTCAGCGGACAGTTTCAGCGGACAGTCTGACGAACAAAGTTTTTCGGAATTTCCGTAAGACAGTCCGCTGAAACTTGGTTTCAGCGGACAGTCTGCTCGTGTGTAGGCTTGTTCGACAAACTAAGTTTCGCGCATGCTCAGAAAGGATTTACACGGCGAAGGTTGCATTGCAGTGTATTGGACGTCGTTTTTCTCGTCCCGTCGTACGTGCCGTTCACGTCATCGCGCACGCTTTCAGCGGACTGTTCGTTCATCGTGTGTGGTCAAGTCCGTTCATGCAAATTTTGAGCGGACTGTTTGTCGGATTGTTTGACGAACAAAGTTGGGTGAACAGTCCGCCCGTGTGTACGCGGCCTAAGTCTGATATTACCTTATTTTGGGTACCAAGTTTTTCATCCACCCATGGTCTATTCACACTTGTGAATTTGAAATTTTATTTATTTTTATTTGTTAACATGTTGAAGCATTTTCCCACTTTTTGTACTTTGAAAGAACTGAGGTGTGAATGGAGCCCAAGTTGCTTTCAGGTGTCAGTTTATAATTATAAGATGCCTGCTTTTGTGTTCTAGCAATTCCACCTTATTCTATGCGTAAGGTCAGTCACATCACTACATTTAGACAATTGTAGGACAAAAAGAAAAGTTTTAGATTTTTTTTTGAGGCTGCTGTTTATACTTTACTATCGGGTCAGTGTTACTGTTTGCTAAGCTCCACTGAGAAGAGTACTACAGTCTATCACTACTCAATACAAAAAACAAACACTGGTAATCAGTAGTGTGTTCGCTCAGCTGGTAACTAAAGTGGCGATGAGCAAAATAAAATAAAAAAACATGAGATCAAACACACATATGTGAATTTTACAGATACTTTTGACATGTGTTACCATTTATTTGGAGGTGCGATAAAATATGATGTTGTATACCAAATTATTTTATTAGTTCTTGTTCAGCAGTATCTGCTTCTCCCATCTACAGTATATACATGGGTCTCCAACAGTTTTTAGTCAAGTAAGAGTTGCATTACACTCAACATTTTATCAGCTAGCCTTCGAAACTTGACTTTGTTGGTTTACTGTGCTATAAGTAATGTTTAAAACCAAATTCCAGCCAATCTTATAAACCATCAGCCACTGCCAGACAGTATAGTTAGTGTAGTGACATGGTGAGGGAACCACCCCAGCCTGCTGATTGCATAATGAATGATTAACAGCATATTGAGGTCACCCTTGTTTCTTCTCCTTCTGTTATCATCTTGGCAGTGCTAGACTGACACCATTGAGCAAAGCAATACTGCTTAGTAGTTCCCTCAATTAAAGTGATTGTAAACAATCACCTTTCAAAACAACCCATTCAGTCTAAAATAGAAATGAAAGGCAAACATTTTTTTTGTATAGATATAAAAAAATATATACAAATTTTTATATAAATGATCCCATTTTCTCTGTTCTCAGCTGCATAAGAGCTGGGGGGAGAAGCAACAGTACACTGAGCTCCCCAGTGAATGGCTGTGCAGGAGTTGTGTGTCAGGACAAGTCAGATCACTGCACTGGAGAGCAAAGTTCCCAGCATAGCTAGAGAATTGACCACGATGTACTCTCCTGCTTAGTGTGGTCAGTTTTTAATAGGAAAGCAGAGGGAATGGCAGGAACACCAGGGATTTCACACAAAGGAAGCAATACAAAGAGAGCCGGAGACTTTCTCATACAAGTACATGGTACAGCATACACATATCAGGAATATTAAATATTGGGGTAACAAATGCATTTATATGGTCTCAGAGCTGCTCTACAGCATGATAACAGAAGTGAATGTAAATAAGTATTCATGTAGTTTAACTATTTGTATTTTAAATTGTATTTTTTTAAGGCATACATAGCTGATTTGCAGTTCAGTTTGTTGTATTGAATTTTCAATTGAGCCCAATGAAACAGGTATTTAATTAAGTTTTCCGCCATGGGGAAATCATAATGTTCTGTGTTATCACAAATGTTAATACAAACAGTCTATAGTAATAGATTATAACATTCGGCGGATGTGACTATGGTTTCCAAATATTAGGAGCAAGACTTGCACATTTTCCATTTAACACAATGGATGTTTTAGAAGCCAGTTCAGGAATAAAACCACACCTCCTCTGCTTAGAAAACCATTACATTTGTTCAATTAGATATGGAAAAGTGCAACCTTTTTCCAATTGACATACAGTATATACAGTAGCTATCAGTGAAAATCGGCTTAATATATCTGTGTGCAGTAAAGTGCAAAATGATTGGTTACTTTGAGTTATACCTACAACATAACCACTTGTTCCATTAGTGTTTGAATAAGCCTAAAAATAAAATCCCATTAAAACATTTAGCTGCACTTTATTAATAACCCTTTCATGACTAAGCATATTTTTGGCATTTGGTGTTTACAAGTTAAAATCCATATTTTTTGCTAGAAAATTACTTGGAACCCCCAAACATTATATATATTTTTTTAGCAGAGACTCTAGAGAATAAAACAGCGATTGTTGCAATATTTTATGTCACACGGTATTTGTGCAGCGGTGTTTTAAACGCAACTTTTTGGAAAAAGGGACACTTTCATGAATTTAAAAAAAACAGTAAAAATTACCCCAATTTTTTTGCATAATGTGAAAGATAATGTTATGCCGAGTAAATAGATACCAAACATGTCACACTTTATAATCGCGCGCACTTGTGGATTGACGACAAAGTACGGTACCTAAAAATCTCAATAGGCGACGCTTTAAAAAATGTTTACGGTTACCAGGTTAGCGTTACAGAGGAGGTCTAGTGCTAGAATTATTGCTCTCGCTCTGACGATCACGGCGATACCTCACATGTGTGATTTGAACACCGTTTACATACGCGGGCGCGACTTCCGTATGCGTTTTCTTTGCTTCGCGAGCTCGCGGGGACGGTGGGCGCTTTAAAAAAATTTATTTTTATTTTTTTATTTATTTTAAAATGACTAAATTGTTTTAAAAATAAAATAAAAAATTTGATCACTTTTATTGCTGTCACAAGGAATGTAAACATCCCTTGTGACAGTAATAGGTGGTGACAGGTACTCTTTATGGAGGGATCGGGGGTCTAAAAGACCCCCCACCCCTCCTTTACACTTCAATGTATTCAGATCGCCGAAAACGGCGATTCTGAATACCGTATATTTTTTTAAAACCGGTGCCATTGGCAGCCGAGTAAACGGGAAGTGACGTCATGACGTCGCTTCCGTGTTTACTATGAGGAGACTGGAACGAAGCCGATTACGGCTTCGTTCCAGTTCCTCCCCAGCGTCCGGAGGCAGCGCAACTTGAATCGGTGCTCCCGATCGAACGGGAGCACCGGTAACAGCGGCGGGAGGCGGCGGCTTTTAGCCGCATCGGTTGTTATGGCTGGAAAGCCAATCGCCTGCTGAAGAAAACGGTACCGGGATGATGCCTGCAGGTGCGGGCATCATCCCGGTATACCCCCCGGAAGCCGAGTACGCATATCTGTGTACGCTCGGCGGGAAAGGGATAATGCAATAATACAAAAAGCCCAATTCTAACCCCTAAATCATTTAAAAAACACCCCCTCAAATGATTATAGTAATTAATAGAGGGATTTATTGTTTTATTGAGTTTGTTGTGTGGCTAAATCCTTTCATGGGATTTTGTTTTTAACATTTAATATATGATGTCCCTGGCCTTTATGCCATGGCAGTGCAAAGCGAGTGACTTAGGAGTTGTTTGAATAAACCCATTTATGAATGCAAATCAGTGCGTTTACATCGACTGCCAAGCCTTATACTGTGGGGATTCTTGTCTGCAGCAAAGTTTCCTGACCAGAGAGGACCAAAAATTCAGCATCCTTTTAAACATTATTAAATAAGAGAAAAACCTCACCATCTTCCTATGCAATATTAACCCTTAAAACCTGAAACTCATGTTTGTTAACTGTTCATACGGAGGAAGATAAAACTGTGTGCAGATATGAGTTTTCCAAGACCGGAATATAATTAAGGAATATAAATCCCAGAAAATATATATATTACTATTTCCTTGTAGAATTGTAACAATTGTTAGGTTATTGTTAGCCTGCCTTTATTCTTGTTGTAGCAAATGCACTTGTTCTATTCTGGAGAGGTTATAGTAGGTATAACAGGACAATGTAAGTGATTGATGTAGCATCTGCTTTAGTGTATGTTCTCCAGAATGCTTTGAGATATGAAACCGTAATGCCTGCTATGCAAAGCCTCTAATTAAACCATCTTACTCACATGGCTTGCGTAGACAGAGCAAGAACGAAATGATGCATGTAATAAGGAGGTACACATTAAACAAATACTGTAACGTTACACGGATTAATATTTTGCCATATATGTTTGAATGCTTCTTTTAGAAAAAGGCTTTGTCTTTTCTTTTCTTTTTTCCTTCATTGTTGCACAATTACATGCCAGTAGGATTCGATAAGTTAGGCATAGGGTGTGGACACCCTTATGGAGTTTCGGATTATGTTTTTATTATATTTGAACCCAAGAATAAAAAATGTCTTGTCCTTAGATGTTGTCCCTGCCTTAGTTTTCATTTTTTAAGCTAAGTAAATTTTCTGCAAGTACAAAAACATTCCTGTTGATACTGTTATAAACCCAATGTCATTGTAACTTCCATGTGAGCAAACTTAAATCTCAAAGTGTTGTCTGTCTTCCTAGTTATCTTCTGTGAACTACAAAACACCTCTCCTGATGTAACAGTTGTAAGAAAAGGATGGGGTGTTTGTAGTCCAAATCTAGAGAGCAGCCTAGAGTGACTCCATAGATACAATACAGTGAGTGAGCCGTGTCTCCCTGGGACAGAAATTGTGTTACTGCCAAAATTACCAGATGGAAATAAAGACCTAGAATAAGAAAAAGTAATGCAACAATCACATTGAAGGACTGGCAAGCTGCAGTATACCACATTTTGTTTTTGTGTTTAGATATACTTTAAGACTTTTTTATTTTTTTCTCTTCCTGCAAATGTACTATTGTTGAGTTTTAAATATTACTGCACAACATAATTTTATTGTACTTTTTTGCTGTTATTGGTACAATTTTTTTATGGGGAAAATATGTTTCCAGGCCCCAGGTAGTATAAACTACATTCCAGGCAATAATAGCACCTACTTTAAAATGTTTTCTGATGCTTCAAGAGAGTGCCATCTGTATTAGCTCTATTCAGCATGCACTGAATAGAGGGAGAGTAATTTTATAGATACCATATTTTAAAGGAGTCGTTGCTCTACCGGCACAATTCACAAATACATTTAGATTTCTTTTTACTCCTCTCTTCCACAAGTCACACAATATTTACATATGTAGCGCCGGCTCCTGAAGAGAACACGCTATATGTTTTTTGAAATTTAAAGTTACACCTAAACTGCAGTTTGGTTTGGGTATTATTATTCCAAATTTTGACCTCAGCATCAGTCTGACTGGACTATAGGGTGTTCGGCCTGGTCTCCTCTGGTAGGCATGGAAACACAGTCTGGTTGGGTGCTTTAAGGTTACTTTCTCTCTGAGCCAGCCCAGTGGGAGTGTCACTCTTGCTGTGTCTTCTGGGAGAGGTTACTTTAAGATGTGGATGTCACGTAGTTCGAGGTTCCGGTCCAGAAGTATGTTCTGACTCCATGGTCCTGGTCCTCCTGACCAGCTCACGGAGGCCCTCATGGCCTGAGGTGCAGATCCATCCATTGCCTGAGTCTCGGGGCTGGCTAGCCTGAGGCACAGTAACTGGAAGGAGGGTTCCAAGGTGGTCCGGTGCCATCTCGGTTTTGGAGAGGCCCAGCAACTGAAAACGCAACCAGGGAGGACTCTTCAGAAGAGGGCCATGCACAAGGCTGGCTGCTCAGCAAGAGCCTGGAAGCTAAGCTGGAAAGGACACCAAGTGAATCCACACTCGTACGGTAACCGATATCGCCGGACCGGCTGCAAGATACTTGTACCGTATGAAAGTTCTCTAATTTTATCCTTCAGTTACAATCAAGTCTGTGAAAGAGACTTTTCATTCTAAGTTCTATAACCACGTCTGTGGCAGAGACTTTGCTTTATCCGAATCACCTGTCGGTGGCTAAATTCACAAAAAAGGGGGTTTATCCGATAGTTGTAATATCCAGTTGCGAATGGCTATTCCCTGGATTGCATAGAGAGAGACATTCAAGTGTCAGCAGTTCCAAGAGTACCTGAGCTTTTCTACCCATACCCTCTATTCCCTAATGAGAGACTGTGTTTTGTTCAACGTTATTTGCAAATAAAAATCCCTAAAGTGGATCAAGTGTCAGTTTCTGCAGTTCATTGGGCCATCTACCTCGGGAAACCCCTAGACACACATGAGGTGAAGAAGGTAATGGTAATCCCAAAAATAATAAGCTGCTCCTTGGGGTGTCAGTGTTACACATAAAAAACAATTATATATACATGCACACTATTGCCACAAATTTGTTCCTTTTATACATATGCAAGTAATTTTACAATTCAAGGAAACCAACGTTTTAATTGAAAATGGCCCAGTGCAGCTCACTTATAATCAAGTGAGCAGGAGCACATAGACATTGGCAAGATGATTAGCATTAGCGAGAACACATTTACATTTACAGACAGGTGGAACAAATTAGTAATTAGATATTATTTCTATATCTTGCATATAAATGTTTATTAGAAGACACTTTGTAAAAGATCAGTTTATCACCTTAGTAAGATGCTACTTGCATGCAAAAATCTCATCAAACTTCATTTACTGGGATATTATTTTGTAATTGACAGTGGCAAAGTTTTTCTAGTACAAGATTATTAGAATTACAATATACTGTATGTACCTGCCTCAGGTTCCAAGGTTCTCAGCAACCAGGCACAATAACAAGGTGCAAATGTACTATACCATCAATAATGGTAATGCTAGAACACATTTTTAAAGTAAACACTGTTGCTACTTCTGTTCTATATTTCTGTATGCTGCATTTGCATTCCTAATACCACCTTCCTAACTTTTGTTCTTTGTGGGTGTGTGTGACCAGACAGGGACTAAGAATCTGATTCCAATGTGCAGAAATTAGCCAATGCTGGCAGCATATTGATTTTTATCATATTCAGTGTGTCAGATGCTTGCATATTCTTCATTATGGATTGCAGGATCCTTGAGTTGATGGTTGATCCTCCAGTGAAGAAAGGATCTTGGTTAAAAAAACTCTGAATTACAGGTGTGACTCCTGTTTTCCAGCAATGAAACTCCTGGTTTAGTGTCAGTAACTAGGCTTAGAAATTGTGTAAAGCTCCTTTCACACTTGTGCGACTTAGGATCTGACTTGTGAGCCCCCAATTCCCAGTACATGTGAAATGCCATGTATCTCTATTAAAGCCGTTCTAATTGACACTACTGAAGCGCTGCAACTTCAGAAAAGGTTCTTGCGCTACTTTGATCTGACTTTAATGCTAGAGAGTGTAAAAGTCTTATCAAAGTCACTTTAAAGTTGTATCAAAGTCAGACTCCAAAGTTGCATTGAAAATCAATCGACTCGCGAAATAAGAGAGAGGCTGTTTTTATCTGTTTTTATCAACTGTTGAGTTAATAACCATTGTATTATTTATATCAGATAAAATGCAATATATAAGTCCTAAGACTTTTTATCTGCACCTCTTCTGAATATTTTTTTTTATTATTCTATATAATAGTATAGCAGTAATTATTTTATTACATGTTTTCAGGATTTGCTTAATCTTGAAGCAAGGGTTCCCAGGCAATATGATATTGGCTATTTCTTGTAAAGTTATAGATCATATATTTAAAATTCTTTTAACAACACACTTACATTTTTGGATCTCCTATCATTTTATTTTCTGTTAACGTGACGTACGCAGATATTTTACAGCTAGTAGGACAGCCATCCAAACACCAACTGACTGAGAGTGATCATCCCTTGGAGAGGTCAACTGAGCAGTTACACACACACACACAGTAACCACCACCACGTGTTATAATGGAAAGATGCACTATTCACATGATCAACTGTTGCAATTCTGACCTTTTAAAACTCTTTTATCTCGTTGCCACGACCAGAGAGAAAGGTAACAGAGTTTACACTATAGTAGCATTTTCAGATAGACAAGGGAACTAGGGACAAGGGAAATTCACTAAGCGATATTTTACCGCATTTTTACCGTATGCGGTAAAATAACGCACAATGTCACGAAAAAACAAACAAACCTGTAATTCCTGAAGAAACTCTTCTTAAAATGTGGCATGCATTATCTTTCCGAAGTATGCCTTAAATAACACATCAAACCATGCATTAAGTTATTGCAAGCATCTGGTATGATGCTTTTCCAACAAAGTATAAGGTAACCAGCAATTTAGTCATGGCTGCTATGGCATTGCTTCTCTGTGAGGGCTCAATGTACCCTATGAGTTGGGTATAAAGCTGCATGATAAGTGGCTTGGATAACCTGAACTTCTGCAGGGTATCGGCATCTGTAAATTGATCCAACAGTGTGCAATCCTTCCCTTTAAAAGGACCACTTGATATCTTCTCCTCCTGTTCTGCATTGCTTTAAATTCCAGAAGACTGGATTTAAAGGGCTCCATTCTCATTGCTATGCTGTCTGCCAGCCTCCAGAAACAACTCCTGAATAATATCTAGTAGACACCTGCTCCAGCTTGCACTTTCCCATCTATTTTTTAAACCAATCACTGACTATTGCCATAGTTACCTCATAGTTATTGCAAGCTTGGACCAGTACCGCATGCATTTATATATTTCCTTCTGTGAATTGACTTTAAAGAGGAAGTAAAGACATCCTCTTTAATTGTACCTACAGGTAAGCCTATAGGAAGGCTTACCTGTAGGTACTGTAAATATCTCCTAAACTTGCACCGTTCAGGAGATATTTACTATATACGCTGCCGCCGATGTCATTGGTGCATGCATGCTGCAGGAACGGCCCTCTTGTGTCGTTTCTTCAGTACCCATGCTGTGACCGGCAGGAATTCAGCTTAATGATTTATAAATATTGCCTAATAAAATTAAGAAAGTTGTCCTATCATCACAGTTAATTATAATCTCTCATACAAATAGAAGGACAAATCTTCCAAGGGAGAGCTTAATATTCAAAATTGATAGGGGCTCTAACACCTTCACATTCTATCTAAACCTAAAAACAGAAAATTGTGCCTATACTGTTTACTAGTTTTTTTCTGGGCTGGTTCCCCCAATAGTAATCAGTTGCTGATCTTGCCAGATTTTACAAATATAGTTGTGAGCCCTTTGGCAGAGTATAACCATGTACAATACAGAAATATAACCTGCTGTGCCATGCTTATACAGCTGGTGGAGTGCTGATTATTTGTGATTAGCACCATATTCTAAAGGCTTTGGTGTGGGAAAACAATGGTAAGCAAAGACATTATCTGCTCTAACTGGAACATCTAGGATAATTTGAGGACCTATCCGTTGGGAAATCAATTTATTATATCCCATTTTTATGAAGGAGACAATGTAATAATTGGTGTGTGCAGTGCCTTAGGGCATGCTGCTCGATGGCTTTACAGATGTGGCCATATATACTATTTTTGCTGAGCACCCAGGAAGATGAATTATTCATGTCCTACATTATGCATCCACCCCCCATTTGTACACATACAGCTCCCCTCTTCTTGTCTGGTAACATGCTGAAAATCCACATCAGCCCCCTAATGATATCCTACAAATGTCACCCAGAATAATTTGCCTTCTAATGCAGGCCAAGCTGTTTACTAATGCATTGATTGCTTGAATACATTTCATATTTTTTTTAACTTTAAATTAAAAAAAATCCACATCTCCGTGGCAATATAAAACACTCTTTCCACAATTTAAGTACATTTTTTATTATTTATATATTACATTATTTTAATATATGAATATGTTTATTACTTAAATGGATTTTATATTTAAAAATGGATTTTATATTTAAACCATGTAAGCAAAATAATATATAACTGACAGTGGAATCTGTTCAAGTTTTTTTTTTCTCCAAGTAGCAGAATCATAATGATAGCTTTGTATAGGATTTTTGACATTCAAATTTGAACAACTTATGTACTTGAAGGTGAACTATGGTATGTATTCTTCCAGTGCATTGGTTTTTAATAGGAACTTATCAATTAGCCCCCTAAAAGCAATCAGTAATTCTAATGCCTTGTACACACAGTCGGACATTCCAACCACAAAATCCGTCTGATTCTTTCAGACGGATTTTGTCCGAAACTGGTGTTGCATACACACGGTCGAACAAAGTTGTTGGAAAATCCAATTGTTCGGAACGTGGTGGCGTTCATTCCGTACAACGGGACTACGTAGAGGCTAGTAGCCAATAGCTTTGGTCTCGTAATTTGATTTGAGCATGCGTGCCACTTTGTCCGTCGGAATTCTCTATAAAAGATCAGAAAAAGTCTGATCATATTGTTTTGTGGGAAAATTTTACATCCTGCTCTCAAATTTTTTACAGCGGAATTTCCGACCATGCTAAACATAACTCATAACATTTGACCCCCAAATCCTAAGCTAGCGATAGACATTACAATCTCAATATACGCACTTTGTACAAAAAATTTTAATACGAGGACTTATTAAATTATCCAGTCAATGTGTATCCTATCAGGCAGACCCTTGCACTCTACAGTGGTTGGTTGATCTAAAGGAGATTGTACAGTCAGATTGTAATGTGCCAGCAAATACCTTTTTGCACAGATCTACTGACACCACAAACACTACTTCAATATATTTTTTTTATTAAAATGCTTCGAGCTACAGTTAGTATTACAGAGATGTATTTTTCATGCAAAATTCACATTTTCTTAAACTTTTTTGGCCAACCTGATTGGAATAAAACCTGGTTGCTATGGACTACTGCAGTTTTCACAGTATTGTCCCCCTTTTAATATGCTTTATTTAATAAGCCTGTGTGTAGATATTAGGTTCATAATTTTAACACTGCTGATCCAGATAAAGCCTGGGGGAAATCCAAATGAGGCAGCTGTCATCTTATGCTTATAATGGGGAAAATCCCTGACCCCTTTTAATGCCATTTAGGTTAATGTACTGGATACATCTAATCCCTTATCAATTTTACTAATTGGAATGGTTTGATATAAATTTTCAGACAGCCATGGGACTTTTGTATACAACCACCTTCTTCATTTTTTGCTGGTTGCAGATTTTTTTCAGCTTCAAGGTTTCATATGAACAGTCATAAAGATGAAACCATGTTCATTTTCTCCATGTTTAGTTAGTCTGAATCCCCTTTTCTTCACAGTATATAAATGGTCTGTGACATGGGGTTTCTTCTTTTTTAATGGAGTCCATGCTAAGTCATTTCACATGAATGTTCTTGTAGTATAGGTTTATTGATCCCTGAAATGCTACTTTAATGAAATCCACTAAAGGCAATCCTGTTAGATATTGTGTATTATTTATTATGCTATGTTAAGTACATAGAATATCCTTATGCTGTTTACGCAGTAGACACACTGATTTAACCTATGAGTTATATGCAGAGTTTGTATTTTACAGGGTTGTAGCCTTTCTAGCAGGAAATGCAGAACAGGATATCAAGAATATTAGTAAAGAAAACCAAGCTGGCTCCTTTCCTTGAAGATGTCTGACCATAGATAAAATTTATAAGTGGCTCGGCATAGCAGGAGTGTAGAAGAAGCAATGTTGATCTGGGGATCTCATGTGTGCATATAGAAGCTTTCAAAATATAGGTCATTGTGTCAGCATTTATTACTCATCTGCTATAGTTACGGGAAATTATAGTTTCTATTTTTAGGTATATATGTCACGTTAATTTTGCAACAGTATTTTTTATGAATTCACATTTTTATTCCTTGTCGTTCCATGCTTTGATAGTATTTTGCATACAAATTTGTGTGATGGTCCTCTGTACATCAAGAAATGTAATAGCTTTCCTGCTTAAACCTGAATCCCAGCTTTCAATAATAAAAACTCAAAAAAATCTTATATTCATTAAATTGAAATGTATTTTTCAATACGATTTATCTATATACCTATATACATATCTGTCTTGACATGGGTCCTGTCTAATCCCAGCACAGCAACACTCACACTGGGACAGGGATCGACATTACTCTTAGCCAGTCAGCACCCTGGGGTTGATTTACAAAAACTTGCTTCTGTTGGATGGCTGCCTTACACACGGTCCGAATGCAGGCTGGGCTTTATTGAACCGGCCATTGTTACCTGACATTCGGCCCATGTGTACTAGGCTTTAACCCTAACTAACTAACTTAAACTGCAATTAAAAACTTTGTAATGTTTGGGTACCAGCAGATCTGGGTTCCCTCCTGCTGCTTGTCCAGGGATGCAGCCACAGTTTGCGTGTCCCAGGAAAGAGTAGGATATGTTTTCAGCCAGAACCACCCATTGATATGCTGGCTCTGACTAAAAATCACCAATTGACAGCACCCACAAAACTCACTGGCTGTGTGCCAGTTGGCAGTAGATTTGAGCTGTGAATGGATAAGCAAACCAGAGGGTTTATTCACAGTTTAAGTGTTTGGGTAGCACATAGAAAAAGTATTTACTAGAGGGTTTAGGTCCTGCTGATCAGCTCTGTTAAACTACCTATAGACATTAGTTGTCTTATTACATGCAGACACGGTTCATACATCTTTCCATGAACATGGACATTTGAATTAGATGAATACGCATATTTAGGAAGAGTGGCAAATGCGTCAGAGGAGCAATTCTCCTTCATCAAGTGCTCCTCTGGAATGTTTGCAAATTCTATATAAGCTTCACTTGATGACAAAATAAAGGTACCTATTCCTATAATAAGCACCGCTATTCCTCATGAAACCCCCAGCCCCCTTTGCATCCTGTGCGTTGGCTGCAGCGCCTGCTGATCGAGGAAGTAGGTCATTTAATCAATGTTCTAACTAGCTAGGATCACTACAGTATTTTATCTAATAAGCTCTGGTTTCCCTGTAGGGGTATTTAAGGCATACACAGGGTAAGTGCATAGATAGGTAATCAGTACAGTGCTGCATCTCCAGGCACAAGTAAGGTAGGGAGTGGTAATTTGTACTTGTCTTGGCTTTGAGACAATAGACATTGTGGTCTATGGTGAGTTTGTGTGGCTTTACAGAAATTAAGTAAGTAGCATGGAGGCTCGGGACAAATTTCTATTAAAAGGCTACCTAAAAATTACTTTTTAAAGTAAAATTCTCATGTTCTCTTTGGATTGTGCCTTTGCAATGGGAGAGCATACTAAAATGGCACAAGTCAGTAACAAGAGTTAACGATTTAGATTTCAAATCCAGTAATAATTCACCATCATCTTATATCTCTCCTTGACAGACTATGTGCAGTTGTTTTATGAACTCCCTTATTAATTTGTATTAAAAAGTCAATTAGGCATGTTGCCGCAGGCAATGAAAATTACTAGTAGAGAAGTAAACAGGCTGCTTTATAGAATCTATCCCTGCAGCAGTATTGTTTTTCGAGTAAAGAAATAGACCATACTGTGCAAATCTGGGTTGTCTGATTTATGTTAAAGCTTCAGTAGAAAATTTAGAATAAAATAAAAAAGTTTTCTTAAAATTCATTGTTCCCTTAGATAGATCTCCCCATTTGCCTGCCTGTAATTTTCTTACCGTTGTTATCATTTTTGATTTCTTATAATAAATTGCAGGCTTTAAATCAATGGCTTTTTTTTTCTTTTTAGCTATGTATACAGTACTATGTGGCCACATTTAATTTTCCCTCTTTTCCTTGTCTAGTAAAAAATCTTTTTGCACAATTGACTGTTACTAAACTAAATAAAGGATTACAAAATTACAAAAATCTTATATTTGTGGTAAGTGTCATGGAAGAATAATGGCCAGAATTATTATTTAACAAGGTGGAGTTAAAATATATGATGAGTTCCTTCTTTCTCCTACATGGCTCCCATATTCCTCTAAAATCCTATCATAGGTCATTTCACCTCTATTTACTGAATGCAGCCAAGGCCTGCACCCCCTAAAGATGGAAAAATCCATCCCCCACTTTGGAGGAGGAGGATTTCTTTTATCTCTAATTAAATGTGAAATCCACCTTCAAATGCGGTTTTACTGGAATGTCTTCACCTTCTTGAAAATAGATTAGGGCCCTAAATGCTCAGCTGTATCTAAATACCACCATGGTCCACCACTCCCTTTACCTACTTTTTTAGTAGCTCATCTACCCCCCCCCCCCCGCCTCTCCCTCATTTTCCCTTATCTACCCTGCAAATTTGATTGCTCCCTATTTACATCTGACCTGCGGTTTCACCTTATCCCCCTGCACCCCTTTCCCATTTTCTTCCAATCTTCTCTTCTGTTCCCAACCTCATCTGCTCCATCCCTATACTGTATAGCCCTACCCTAAAATGGAAAACGCACTTCAGAATTCTTTTACTCTCGTACTTCAACCATCTTAGACAGTACTAATCACATACACTCCCATTATGTCATTGGTAAATTGCTGAGTTATCTGTTTCTTCAGCGATACTGAGGTGTATTTACCAGTTCTACAATTTTAATATTACTATATTTAAACTGTTATATGATATGATAAATGTTATATGATATGATATGATAAATGTGTTCTATGACTCTGTACACCAGGGGTGTCAAACTAAATTTCATCATGAAAAATTAACAATCTGCGCTTAGTAAAATAAAATAAAATAATATAAACTCAGCAGCTGAACACTATAACCCGGATACTGGGCACACAAAAGCAGAAAAAAGTAAAAGTGCAGCGCTTAGCCTCTTAAATATAAATGTGACTTAATAGGAAAAATGTGTGTGTATAAATAATGTGAAAAATCATTAGTGAAAAATACTTTGAAAACCCAAATGTCCAATGAAGTCAAAAGATATTAATCTGTAACTCAAATGTCCATTAAAGTGAAAAAACAAATAATCATAAAAAATAATGTGACACAATATAAAGTCCCATGTGAAATATAAGACAAAAAATGATGATTGATCTTGTTTGTTCAAAACAACAATAATAATGCTTGACCACGTGGACCCTTCACCTCTGTAAACCAATAATGAATGGAGGCTTACCAGATCACCAGTGACCCCCTGTTAAGGGAGGTCAGTCTGCGCAGATACGATCACATAGACGTTTCGATAAGGAAGCCGAAAGCCGACCCAATCCTTCGGTGCAAGAAGCCGGGAAACGACCCAATCCTTCGGATATCACGTAGTCTCCAAATACGCTCGGATCCTCTCTTAGGCCTCAAAATGTCATATCACCTCTTACACACGAGCTGTTTCCTGTTGAGTAATCCAGCGGAATCACATTGCAGTCAGGCTCTCCTCATCTTGATATGTCTTTATGGAAACGGCAAAGCAGTCCTCTATGTGCAGCGTATGGATGGCATGAGAGAGGGGGATTTGGAGACTACGTGATATCCGAAGGATTGGGTCGTTTCCCGGCTTCTTGCACCGAAGGATTGGGTCGGCTTTCGGCTTCCTTATCGAAACGTCTATGTGATCGAATCTGCGCAGACTGACCTCCCTTAACAGGGGGTCACTGGTGATCTGGTAAGCCTCCATTCATTATTGGTTTATAGAGGTGAAGGGTCCACGTGGTCAAGCATTATTATTGTTGTTTTGAACAAACAAGATCAATCATCATTTTTTGTCTTATATTTCACATGGGACTTTATATTGTGTCACATTATTTTTTATGATTATTTGTTTTTTCACTTTAATGGACATTTGAGTTACAGATTAATATCTTTTGACTTCATTGGACATTTGGGTTTTCAAAGTATTTTTCACTAATGATTTTTCACATTATTTAGGTTTTTCACATTATTTATACACACACATTTTTCCTATTAAGTCACATTTATATTTAAGAGGCTAAGCGCTGCACTTTTACTTTTTTATTTTTTCAAAATTTCATCATGGGCTGGTTGCCCTCAAAGGGCTGGTTATATCTGTAAAAATTGAGACTGCTCAGACAGAACATGGTTCTGCCATGGTGCTCGTTCTGAGTTGTCTCCAATAAAGTTTCATGTGGATGATACCAGCGGTGTGTGACCCTCCTTTTTAGCTGGCATAGAATTGTACTATTCTCATAATAATTATAAGCAAATGTCCAGAGCACCTTACCCTCCTCCCCCTTACATCAGATATTAACCCTCCCTTACATAACAGTGCACTCCCTTACTTTGGGCTGCTGCCAGAAGGAAGCTTGGGATGGAGCAGAGAAGAAGAAAGGATCTGGTGGAGGAGTTCAGTCCTTCACTCTGCTGCCGACTGCTGATACAAGGTGCGGAAGGAGACGAGGGGGATGCCACAGCTGCAGGAGAGGTGCAAGGGTCATATGAAATGGCTTGAAGAGCCAGGTTTGGCCCACAGGTCTTGTGTTTGACACATGTTGTGCACTGTTATGAAGGAGTGTACAACACAATATAGCTTTCTGCCTTGTTCCGTAACTAACTTTGAAGTATAAATAAATAAAAATAGCATGGCTCCCTCTGGATAGAGAAAAACATTTCCTTTTTTATTAGCATTGCAGTGACCAGCAAGGTACTGCAGGCCTCAGTACTTACCAGGTTTTCTGTGTGTTATTGCTTCAAAGCCTGTGGTTGCTATGCATTCCACCTGTGAAAAAGGATTGTCCACCAGTTTCTGCTTCAGTCTCAGTTTACATTAATGCGGTGCGGGAAATGCAGCGAATACTGTGTTTCCCAAACCGCATCAAAATCGCACACGGCGTCCATGCAAACCATGTGTCAATGTTAAGTTAATGACAACCAAAAACGGTTCCCAAAACGCAGTGAGATTGGCAGAAGCAGATGCAAACTGATTCCAGTGCCAGGAAAAAAAGGGTCCTACACCTTTTTTGTGCGGATGAGGTGCATATGAGCCATACAAATGAATGGCTCAAATCGCACCGCACAGACATTGCATGTGATTTGCATAGGAATGCAGTGCAATTCCTGTGTGAATCACATGCAATCACATGCAATATGCCGCATATGTGGTATGTGGTATATATATGAGCCGACACTTAGGGTGACACAGGGTCCCATGGAGCCATCTCTGTGTGTGCACTTTTGGCTAGGACCGTCCCTATACTGTGCATCCAAAAATGTAGCTAGTCCTAGAAGCCTACAGCGGGAAGCCGCTCCCCTGCGCCTCCCTTCTCCAGCAGCTTGATTGATAGCAGCTTGAGCCTGTACTGTTAAATTTTATACTAGTACCCTGGGACTTGCTTACTTTAACCGCTTTTTACTCCAAATTCAGGGAAATGATACAGAGTACTCTGGAGACAATGCCAAGTGTTATGGCAATATTTTAGAAATATTTTAACAAACTGCTTTGGGTTTTAGGTACAGCTACTTATTTTGCTAAAAGTTTCCCTTGCATGTATGTTTGCACTGGGTCTATAATACATTGTATGAAGGAATCCACTCCATTCAATCTCTGATCTTAGAAGGCTGTTACTAATTCTTAGGTTATGTTTCATTCTGTAGAACTTTTGTAGCCCTAAAAAATGGTGCTGTTAATACAAGAACTTTATCTATTATTATGAATATATTATACAATGTGAAATAAGTATTAAGGCAGCAGCCTAAAAAAATGCTACTTACATACGCAAGTCTAAATACACTGGTATTTAGTGCTAGCGCTTTTCTTTATCCGTATCCTGCTGAGTAAAATGCTCCTTACTTTAATACTATAAGCAAATCGGTATTAGTTCAGCAGGACTGCCATTACTAAGTTAACGTAATTTCAACTTTTCAAATGCTGTAGTGATTTCCTGTAGGCTAGTCTGGCTAAAAGTGTTTTTGTCATATAAACGTTCAATAAGGAATTTCTCTCATATAAAATACTTGGTATTTAGGCAGACAGGCTCACAGATGGTTGACCATTTTTTGAGGAACATGGAGACAACTGAAAGATCTTGTGTGTCCTCAAAATATATGCACACACTGCTTAGCCAATGCTTTGCTATTCACTCAGTAGAAACAATGGTTAGCAAACTCTAAGAAAGGAAGTTCATTAAAGGAGAAGTACAGCCAAAGCTTGTTTGGCTGTACTTCCCCTGTTGATCACAGGAGTACAGATTGTTCTGCACTGTGACCTGTTTTCAGCAGACATCAGCTCGCCGACACCTGGCTCAGCCTTTCAGTGAGCCGCTGAGAACCACAACCCAGCACTCTAGTGAGTGAGGGGGCGAGCAGAGAGCAGTGGCTGACAGTCACGGAGCTGCGAGAACCAAGCAATTGGCAGTGTTTGATCACTCGGTTATCAATGCTAGAGCTGGTGGGGTACAGATGCAGCATTGAACTGATGCTGCATCCACCTAGGTAAGTATGATTAAAAAATAAAAAGAATTCCCATCTCTTTTAAATCTCATGTTTAAATCTCTTTTAAAGCTCATATGTGCAGGAGGGGCAGGAAGTGACAAATATTGAGGGGAGGGGAACATGAGTATGATCTCTAGAAGTGAGAAAGGAAATGTATGGAGCCTGAAGACACAGGCCACTAAACCTAAAGTGGTTGTAACCCTAAATAAAAAAAATGGATCCTGTTCCTTTAAAGCATGAATAACAGTACAGTGCTGGGTAATTTGGCCCTTTCTATCATCTAAAGCAGTGGTCATCAACCCTGTCCTCAGGGCCCACTAACAGGCCAGGTATGCAGGATAACTAGTTAGTAGGCCCTGAGGACAGGGTTGATGACCACTGATTTAAAAGACCTGGCTGGTCCTGCCTGGTGCTGCTCTCCCCTCTGTAAACTCAACACGTTTATCATGGCTGCTGAACACTTGATATTATGGTCAGTTTACGTGCCTTCGTCATCCGCTGTCTCTCCTCTCTCCCCCTCCCTGTACTTTATAGATGCCCCTCTGTTCAGTTATGTTATGTGCCTCAGTGTATGTTGTACATAAAAAAATATGTAGCTGTATACCTCATTTCAGAGCACCTCTTGGCACTCACGTCCATAAAAGGCAGTTATTGAATTACCACATTCAACATTGCAAGCAACCTTTTTTGGAACATGAAATTCTATATACCTTAAGAACATAAGATACTTTACATGTAAAATTGTTTATTTATATATCTGTCTTGTTGAACAAAAAACGACTTGAATGCGCAAAGTTTCAAGATAAAGATTTCAATTTAAATGATGACTTGAACAGAATATATCTAATTTGTATCATGTATGTATTATTGATAATAGTGGAATGATGCCAACTATCCAAGGACTCAGTTTTACTCTTACTTGTTTCAGGTGGTGGTGGGGAGGGGGGGTTTCAAGTCTCATTTTCCAAATATATCAGCTTGACATTTAGAGGTAAAACAAGGTATACACTTTTCAGGACCCCTTGACATTGTTTTTCAGGAAACCACAGTTGAATAGTAGCATTTTTATCATTGCAGCAGCATACTATCAATTCAGCTAGGATTATTTGTAGACCTTATAATAAAAATATAGAATTTAGCTGCACACAAGTGGCCTCAAATAAATAAGCAAAAATTCAAGCATGAACTCTTCACTGAAGTGGTCCAATGAGGAGCACATAGCTTAGGTGTTTCATCACTCTGTTACTGTGAGGGGCTGTGTTACTATGTCTACACAAAGCCCAGTTTTGGTATGGATAGCACACTGCACCATGTGTTCATTTTTGTCATTCTTTTTTTTTTTTTAATGCTGTGCACCTAAAGGAAGTTAAATAAGGTTTAGAAATCTTTTTTGTTTTTGTTTTAGTATACAATGGAAAATGTTTATAGAACTTATTCTTCGGCTAAACAATACATTGAAGGTATGTTGCTATAACAGGTAGAAAAGTAATATATATGACTAATATTTACAGACTTTTAACAAAAGTAAACCAAAGCTTAGTTCAAGATGAGATAAAAAATAGAATAAAACCAAGAAGTAAGGTAATACTATAATATTATAAGGAGAGAAAATCAGCTAGATTATACCAGTAGGGTTGTAGTTTCTACAAAATACATGATTACACATATGCCACCTGAATTAATAGCCGAACAGCTTAAAGTTTCGTTTTTGTTTTTTTCAATCCGCACAAGAGCGATACATACATGAATGTCCCGTGCGCTGATGTCTGTATCCATAGTCCTTTGCCCCTCAGATACCCCCGCAACTGTCATGCTCCAGACAGAATTACATATCCTTTGGCAGATAAGACCATTCACATTATTTCAGTATTTCAGTTGTATATGTAGCTGATTGCCTTCAGTTCAGTTATACACGTGTAAAGAAGTTCTCTATTTCACATTCGTTATAAAAAAATAGAGAAATCTTAATATCATAAAATCATCTACAGTTCATGTTCATGCAATACATGATTGTATGTGAGCCTCACATCTCACAACTGTGTGTATATTTCATTTTAAAAATGTGGGGAAAATGTCATTGCATCAGTAAAATGTAAAAATTGTAGAGACAAATCATGATTATGGTTTATACATGATTATAGTTTATATATGAATCAACATATTGTGAAATTTCCTGTATCTGTCACAGTGTGACTGAACATAATTTATCCATAATTCTTATGCCGTGTACACACGGGCGGACTGTCTGGCCAACTTAGTCCGCCGAAACACATTTCAGCGGACAGTCCGCTCGTGTGTGGGCTTCAGCGGACTTTTTCAGCGTGCAGTCTGGCGGACTAAGTATTTCAGAATTTCCGTAATACTGTCCGTCGGACTCGCATTTCGGCGGACAATCCGCCCGTGTGTATGCCAGTCCGCCGTACTTTTGAAATGAGCGGACTTTTCCCGCCCGGAGAAAAGTCCGCTCATTTCGAGCGGGTATCCAGGTAGGCGGGGCCCGCGAAGGAGACAATGTACCCCTACTCATTCACCTGTAAAATAAAAGTACAAAAAAAAACACAACACACGAGATAAAATACTTTATTGCACAGCTCCGGGGGTCTTCCGTCTTCGGGGGTCTTCTCGCCGGACTCCTCCGCTATCTTCTTGTAGCTCTTTTGCTAGCGGAGGAGTCCGGCTTTCTTCCTCGCCACCGGCCTCTTCTCCCGACTTCGGGGGTCTTGTCCCCCTCTTCGGTTCTTCTGCCGGGCCACCGCGCCTTCTTATAGCTCTTTTACAGGCGGTGGCCCGGTCTTCTGTCGCCGCCGTCACCGCCGCCTTCCGTTCTTCTTCTCCAGGAGATGTTGCCTCGACGATCTCTCTGGCCGGAATGCCAGGGACGCACTGCGCGGCCACTTATATAGGGACAATGGGGCGGTGTCACATGGCTTTATGTCACATGGGTTGGTCACATGGGTTGATGTCACATGGGGACTATGACATCGTAAGGGGGCGGGGTCACCATGTGACACCAACCCATGTGACATAAAGCCATGTGACACCGCCCCATTGTCCCTATATAAGTGGCCGCGCAGTGCGTCCCTGGCATTCCGGCCGGAGAGATCGTCGAAGCAACATCTCCTGGAGAAGAAGAAGAAGAAGAACGGAAGGCGGTGGCGACAGAAGACCGGGCCACCGCCTGTAAAAGAGCTATAAGAAGGCGCGGTGGCCCGGCAGAAGAACCGAAGAGGGGGACAAGACCCCCGAAGTCGGGAGAAGAGGCCGGCGGCGAGGAAGAAAGCCGGACTCCTCCGCTAGCAAAAGAGCTACAAGAAGATAGAGGAGGAGTCCGGCGAGAAGACCCCCGAAGACGCAAGACCCCCGGAGCTGTGCAATAAAGTATTTTATCTCGTGTGTTGTGTTTTTTTTGGTACTTTTATTTTACAGGTGAATGGGTAGGGGTACATTGTACCCCATACTCATTCACATAGCGTGGGGGGGCCGGTATCCGGGGGCCCCCTTATTAAAGTTGGCTCCCGGATTCCGATAAGCCCCCCGCCTGCAGACCCCGACAACCAACGGCCAGGGTTGTCGGGAAGAGGCACTTGTCCTCATCAACATGGGGACAAGGCCCCCCCTTCCCCAAGGCACCCCCCATGTTGAGGGCACGCGGCCTGGTACGGCTCAGGAGGGGGGGGGGGGCGCTCGCTCGCCCCCCTTTCCTGGCCGGCCGGGTAGCGTGCTCAGACATGGGTCTGTTGTGGACTTGGGGGGGACCCCCACGCCGATTTTTTTCGGCGTTGGGGTTCCCCTTTAAGTCCATACCAGGCGGCGGGGTCAGCGACGTCTCCTTCGCGGGCCCCGCCTACCTGGAGACGCGCTCGAAATGAGCGGACTTTCCTCCGTGTGTGTGGGCGAGTCCGTTCATTTCAAAAGTAGGGCGGATAGTATGGCGGACTTAGTACGCCGTATTAGTCCGCTCAAAAAGTGCCGTGTGTGGGCAAGTCCGTTCATTCGAAAGTATGACGGGCTGTCCGTCGGATTGTCTGACGGACTAAGTTGGCCAGACAGTCCGCCCGTGTGTACGCGGCTTTAGAGTCTAAGGACTTTTGTAAATTTCATAAAAGCATAGTTCCTCACAACAAATAATCTCCATTCACAGTCTCATTATACTCTACATATATCCATGGATAAAATCTCTCACCCTGGAACATGTAGCAAAAAGATTAAATAGTGAAGTTTAAGTCTTTGGTCTACCATATATGTGTTAGGAGACAATATAGTCAGAGGTTTTCCAGTTCTCAAAGTGCCGTGTTCCAGGGTTCATTCCAAGATGTCATTTCATAATGATATGGGTTGCCAATTCCTAATGTAATGATATACCACAACCACCTAGGCAAGGATATGTGGAAATCACTACTGAAGGCCATATAGCTTACCTCTCCGTTGGCCTGTTTGCTAAAACTTTGCTCTGCAGCAGAGTTTTTTACACTGATCCTGTTGTACCCTTAAGGTTTTGTATGATAGCTGGTCTGACTGCTGTGGTTCCATCCGCTGACGCCTATGTCACTATTGTTTCCTGCAGTGACTACAGGTAAGCAGGAGGAATCGCAGCAGCCAGTTGGGGAATCTGCTATTCGGTAAGACTAGGGGGTTGAATAGGACCAGTGCCAGGAGCTCTGCTACAGAGTGAAGTTTCCCCAAACCAGACTACAAATGGGTAACTATAATGCTACATCCTTCACAGGCTAGTTATTTTGGCATGGTTTAAGCCCCTGATAAGGAGGGTGTAGGGAAGTATGGATTTGTAAATGGACTGTATTGACCCATTCACATCCTATGGGTTGGGTTGCCTTAGTCAACACGGTCCAAGCCAAATTTCCTTCAGTGCCATGGGTTCAAGACACGGACATGCTACGTTTTTATGCAACGTAGCAACATTCTTCAGTACATACAGATGAATGAGATGTAACTTTGTGATATTTCATTAAACTTGATCAAATTAAACAGGGCGATGCGCCATTAAAAGGTATTAGCACTGCTTCGTTCACAGTGTGCACCAGCACTTACGGTATAATACGGCTGTTGGTGTGATTGAGCTCTAAAAGCAGTGATCTCTAGCAGACTCATGTAATGTGTTTCCAATCTAGGACTGTATCCTAAAGCAGTCTCTAACAACTCCTCTTACATATCTGCACCATGTCTTATACCATGCCCATAGTCTCTGTCCATGTCATGTTGTATGTGTGCAATCTCTAACAAATTTCTTCAGCATTACATTCAGTGACTATTGTGCCATATATCAAGTAAGTTGACCACGTCTAAAAATGGGAACGAGTGTGGCATGGGAGCAGTGTATCTTCATCTCAGTAAGCTTGTCTCCTTCCTAACATAGTCATTTGTGTACCACTTACAGCAACCTAATTCTACAAAAACAAAATAATAGATAGGGGCAGAGATAAAATTCATGAATGTTGAATACTGAAGATCCAAACCTAAATGGCTAATGACTCCTTAGAAATACAAATCACATAATTTACATATATATATACATGAACAGTATATGATGATATTTTTTTTATTTTAAATTAAATTATATAAGCCAGCATACATTGTAAAAAAAAATTAATATTTTAGTGGCTGATAGCTATTCCTCACATTTTCAGGCAGCCTGGCTGTTTATGAAGTTGATTTACTAAAAGCAAATAAGCTGTTCACTTTGCAAAGAAAGTTGAACTGTGCAGGGGAGCTTTCTTCAGAGCTTAGTGAGTGAGGTGAAGTTTCATTTTGCAAAGAATAGCAGATAAAATAAAAATAAAAAATGTATTTGTGCTAGCACATTATTGGATGATGGAAGTCAGCAGAGCTTCACTTCATTCTCTAAGCTCTGTAGATAATGCCCTTCAATGTGAACTTCCCTTGCAAAGTGAACCATCTATTGGCCTTTAGTAACTCGACTGTTATGTGTCATGTTTCTAAGAATCAGGTTTACTCGATTATGTGTCATCACATGATTCCATGGTACAGCTATTAGTTCTTTAAATCACCATGACAGAAACTCATTTCGTTGTCCCATTGCTGCAACACAGTAAGTGTGGATGTTTGTAATGCCAGAATTGCAGTGTAATGTGGATACAAAGCAAACCTCACCCAGACTGTCAGTCCTGGAAAGCCTCAGTAGATGGGGAAACTCCCTCTGACTTCATTTGAGTATCCTGGCAGAAAATTGCCTTCCGCAAAGTTATTTTATTAATGTTATGTGATGATTGGAGGCATGTAGCCCTCAGCTCACAATGTAAAGCGCTCTTTCTTCAGGCAAGGTCAGTCAATGACGATTCTCTCTACCCTAATTAAGAGAACCCTGCACTGGATTATCCTCTGCACTGCCCTGGCTACGTTTTAAAAACATCATTGGCAGTCCTAAATTAGAACAGAATAGTCATTTAAAATGATTGTTTTTTCTTTATTTAATTGGCACTGACATTATGACCTAAATCTGCACCTCATGGCCTTTCACTTTCGTTTTATCTAATTGTATTTTTATTAACTGAACTTAAACTGAAGTGCACCATTTTATTCAATCATGACATCCATTGGCGTGCACTGAGAATATCTTTTGTATTTTTCAAACACGTAACCAGCTAATTTTAAGAATGTACACTTGCTTATTACCCCATTGCAAGTTCATTTTATTGGAAAAGCTACATGTAAATTTTTACTGTACGACTTATCCAAAAGGTTGTACAATAGGGCAATGATGATATGCAATTTACAGTAAAATATGGTAACAATTAGGCTTCCTGTACTCCCATTGGAGACAGGTTCATTCTGATTAGTTCTTAGTTAAATTAAATGTTCCAAGCGAAAAGACCTGGCAAGTGCTGGCCAGCAAATATCTACCCATGCAGAACCCTCGATAAGCTGTTTGTAGAGCCAAGAAAAAAATTGTTCCAATACATATTCATCAGGAATCATGAAGCACAATCTGGAACTTTTAAAAAACTTTTTTTTGAATTTCTAGATAAATAATTTTTACTTGTTTTCTTTTACTTTTATTTAGCACTGTAACGTTCCATTCAAACACTATTAACTTAAAACATTTACCCCTAACTAATATCTATAAACACATTTCACTTAGAAAATAAATCACATTTTGAAATATAAAAATGCTTTAATTTTGGGAACCATTCTCCATAAAATAATACTGTTTTGTATTTTGATTATATTTCAAAGTGTTTAAAGCAACTATTTTCAAATGTTTTCTGTTTCAAGAAATGTGCATTTTTTCTTTTAAAGAAATAGTACACTGTGCGATTTGTTCACAGAAAGATTTAAATAATAGACCTTATGATAATGCCATGTAATTGAGTGTGTTAAAGCTCTCAATAGCCCATTATATTTCAGCAGCACACTTGAGATCTTGCATATATACTTACATTTACACGTTCCATATGTGGAAACTTTAAATTAATAGGCAAAGTGTGTCTGCTTTGGCTTAAGGAGAGCCTGAAGCAATATAAAGACAGTCTTTATCCCCTCCTTCCTTCAGTCTCACCAGCACGGACTAGGAAAGCAGCAGAGAAACAGAAGTAATTTAACTTGCTTCCTCTGGTACATTTCCATAGTGACATAGCCTGGATATGCACAACAGTTATGTATTAACTGCACTGCTAGAAGATTACATAAAACAGCAATCTGCTGTGGAAGGCTCTTACAAATACAACATCAAAGACAGGCTTCACATTTGTCCCATGCTTGTAAGCCATCAATTGGCACAGTGCATAGCATTTACACCAGTGTGATCAGATGATACGTGTGTTGCATAGATTATGACCTTTTCATTTCTTTTGGGGTTTTTTATTTCATGCAATTTTTTGTAATTACAGTTTATACATTTATTGCATTTAAAGCGGAGGTCCACCCTAAAGTGGACCTTCCGCTCATTGGAATCCCCCCCCCCCGGCGCCACAATTGGCACCTTTCAGGGGGGAGGGGGGTGCAGGTACCTGTACAGTACAGGTATCTGCACCCACTTCCTGGATAGCTCTCTGCGGAAAGGGGCGTAGATTACGCCCCTTTCCGAAAGTCCCCCGCTGCCTGCTGGGAAACACACAGATCCCAGAGGCATGCGCAGTAGGGAACCGGGAAATGAAGCCGAAAGGCTCCACTTCCTGATTCCCATACCCAAGATGGCGGCGGCAGCACCCGAGAGACGATCGAGAGATCGGCTTCGGGTGCCGACATCGCGGGCGCGCTGGACAGGTAAGTGTCACTATTTTAAAAGTCAGCAGCTGCAGTATTTGTAGCTGCTGGCTTTTAAAAAAAAAAAAAACGCGCACTCCCGGCGGACTCCCGCTTTAAAATGCGGGTTGTTATTCATATGAAAATTATGATATTATACATTTGAGTTTGTGTGCATATATATATATATATATATATATATATATATATATATATATATATATATATATTACAGTATGTGTGTGTGTGTATGTATACACGCAAATAGAGGGAGAGTGAAAGAGAGAAGAAAATCTGAATGCCATATAAATAATGTTGCAAATGCAGTACATTTTAATCCATCAGGGATGGCCTTGGCGGAATAAAATTGCTACATTTGCAGCATTATCTATGCAGCATCCTGATTCTGATTTTCTATAGTAAATTGGCAGTAATTGATAATTTTCCAAATTAGTACCCAAGCCAGGGTTTTTTCCCCATCAGTGTCCCATAGCAAAAACTTGAGAGGAAATCCTTCCAAAGTAATGCCATCAGGGTCACCAAAACTAGTGTCCCCATTGTAAGATTGCCCCTCTATTCATTTTCTGACGTTAACCTAAAACGTGGGATTTTTTTTTTTTACTTTCACTTACGATGATAAAGGTGAATGGGAATTTCAATGAGAGGATGAATCTGGCTAATGGGCACACAGTAATAAAAAACAGACAGGGGTCTAATCCCTCTCCATTCTATCCAAAACAAAAAAAAAAAAAAAAAAGTTTTGCCTTTTGTGACACTTCAATGCTTGAAAAACAATAAACTCCAAACAGCAGCCCTTTGCTTGCCTTTAACCAGACCCTATCTGCTCTGTTCCTCTGAATGTTATCAGCAGTCTGGAAACAAACAATTCCTACTGCTGATACCAAGGATCGGCCACTATTCCTCCTGCAGATAACAAAGATAGGGCACTATTTCCTACTGACACCAATGATAGTTCGCAATTCCTCCCACTTACAACAATGAAAACAATGATTGGACACTATTCTTCTCAATAGCGTTGATGGACAAAGTTCTTCTTACTGACACCAACAATTAGGCATTATTCCTCCTCCCACTAACCACAGGTGCTAGATGTTTTTTTACTGCCCATAACTCTCAACCCTGAGGCATTGTTTACTCCCACTGACTACTCATGTTAGGATGTTTTTTTTCCCATTGGCCATAGTCTGGCTAATGTGAGCCCTGGTTCACACTGACAGTGGGAATGAAATCGTGCTAGTGCAGCTGAACTTGCGCAATTTCATTCCCGCATGTCAGTCCCAATTTCGGCGGTGATTTCATCTGAAAGCTTCACACCCTGAAATCGCAAATAGCAAAGAACCTACTTTTTGAAATCGGTGTGGCCTCGCACCGATTAGGATGGTGCCATTGCCGGCAAAATTATTTTTTCAACACTTAGCTCTATATTTCTTAATTTCCCAAATTCAATTCTCTTGCTCCTGACGATCGCAGCAATACCACA
This sequence comes from Lithobates pipiens, assembly GCF_037356315.1. Classification (NCBI taxonomy): domain Eukaryota; kingdom Metazoa; phylum Chordata; class Amphibia; order Anura; family Ranidae; genus Lithobates; species Lithobates pipiens. Next base: position 279,851,830 of record NW_027507903.1, on the reverse strand, counting down.
TATGTGTATGTTAGTTGTTTGTACCTGTAGTACAGCTGAAAAACAATAGTACCCATTTTTCTTTATTTTTTATCTAAAACACACTGACACTAATTGACACTGATACATAAAAAAAAAAAAAAAAAATACTGACCCTGGCCTTGACCCAAACACTAACCATGGCACTGATCTAGATCAAACCTTGACCTAGGTATTTTTTGCATTTTTTTATTTTAATTTTTTCATTTTTTGTCATTGTTCATTATTGAATTTTTTTACACACACTTTTTTTTTCTGCAAGGAGAGAGAAATACAATGCATCTCTCTTCTCCATTCACAGAAAGAAAAAAACAAAAACGAGTGGGCTTCACAGTGACTGATCACTGTGATAGCCAATTAGAGGCTATCACAAGCTTTAACAAGCAGGGCCCTCTGATTCTCCCTGTCTTGAATTGTATTGTATTGTAATGTCTACCCTAATGTTGTAAAGTGCTGCGTACACTGTCGGCGCTATATCAAACCTGTATAATAATAATAATAATCATAGCAATCAGGTGACTCAGAATCCAAAGTTCCCGGCCCGATCATTAGTACAGAGGCCGGGGCTCTCAGTGAGACCCTGGTCTCTGTACTGGGAATGCACTGTGGGGTGCCCAACACAAATGGTGATATGCAAAAATCAGTACAAAGGGGTAACTATGTTTGCCAAGTGAAAAAATACCTTAATATTTATTATAAGAAATTGTGTCTGAAAATACCTTTACTTTACCTTTTACTCTTACCATTAAAACATATTTATTTGTAGTGCATGTTAGAAAATGTAAGTTGTTTTTGATTGTTATGCACAAGGCCATTACTTTTATTACCTCAAGTTTCCGACCCATTGTGCTATCAGAAAATATGAGCATAATTGTTCTTTGGTCTACAAAAAAGCACTACCCAATAACTTTTTTCATTTGAGGTTGTTCAGGGATTTAAAGCTTTTACGTCATAGCTATATAAAGTCCAAGCCCAGCTCCTAAATAAGCCATGCTAGGTTGGATTGGCTGTTAACCACTTTCAGACCGGACCATTTTGCTGGCTTAAGACCAGACTACTTTTTGTGAATCTGCACTGCATCGATTTAACTTACAATTGTGCGGTCGTGCGACGTGGCTCCCAAACAAAATTGACGTCCTTTTTTTCCCACAAACAGAGCTTTCTTTTGGTGGTATTTGATCAGCCCTGCGTTTTTTATTTTTTGCGCTATAAACAAATAAAGAGCAACAATTTTAAAAAAACGCATTATTTTTTACTTTTTGCTATAATAAATATCCCCCAAAAATATATAAAAAAAAAATTTTTCCTCAGTTTAGGCTGATACATATTCTTCTACATATTTTTGCTAAACAAAATCTCAATAAGCGATTATTGGTTGGTTTGCAGAAAAATTATAGCGTTTACAAAATAGGTTTATGGCATTTTTATTAATATTATTTTTTTTACTAGTAATGGCGGCGATCAGCGATTTTTATTGTGACTGTGACATTATGGCGGACACATCGGACATATTTGACACATTTTTGAGACCATTGTCATTTATACAGCAATCAATGCTATACAAATGCACTGATTCCTGTGTAAATGAGTGTGTCCTAGGGGCGTGTTACTAACTGTGGGGGGCTGCGCTGTGTGTTAGTGAACATTGATCTCTGCTCCAATCACAGGGAGCAGAGTTCAGTGTCACTTATTGCTAGGCAGAACGGAGAGATGCTGTTTACATCGGCATCTCCCTGTTCAGCCTCCCCGTGAGATGATCACGGGTATCCCCACGTCGATCGAGTCCATGGGACCCGCAACCGGACTCACGCGGGTCCCGACTGGCACGTGCGCGCCACCGGCGGTACGCATTCAATGGCAGGGCGGCAATTTCAAATGGTCGTACCTTTACGGCAATTTGCCCATGCCATTCTGCCAACGTACATCGTCGTGCGCCGGTCGGGAAGTGGTTAAGCACTATGCCACTATAAATACTTGTTTAATTTGGTTAGTATCTATTGCAAGACCTACCCTAGCTAAAATCTTGTCTCAGTACGGGTGATTTGAGTGTATAGTTCACACTTCGTACATCCCTGAGTTCAGCCTCTTGGCAGCAGACAGCTGGTCTCATCTCTGTATTATTATTATTATTATTACTGTGCCAAGTAGAGGGGAGGGATTTCAAATCATACCCTTGTGAACAAGAACACTTTCTAAAATAAAATAAAAAACAGAACTAGGTACAAATAATAGCAGTCTTATGGTAAGGGGATTTATCATATAAATATACTGTATGTGTGCTGAAATAACTTCTAAAATAAATATTATCCAAGGGTGGTTACGGATTCCCTCTATTTATTCCATATATGTATTAATTTGTCTATTCCTATAGTTAGCTAGTTTTTTTTAAAACTCTGATAATGTTACTGTTGATAGCACAATAATATAAGGGTAGCTATGAAAACAAACACACTGCTTAATAAAACATCTTCTTTATTTCCCAAGAAAATAGGAAAATGCTAACATGAAAATACTATAGAGCATATAACGAAAGACCATCAAAGGTACTTATCGCAAGGCTGTCCCCTAGACACGGTCTCATCAGCTGGGCTCAAGATGGTAACAGAGAGAGCCATGAGACTCAGAGAAACATCAGGCAAGAGCCAAGAGTGAATAGAGCTGATTTCCCTACCCAACCCCATTGCCAGTCCATTTAGACCTTTGACGGGGAAGTCCTTCTCAATATATTATATTACCGTCTGTCCTGCTGTGTTGGTCTTTAGGGGCAGCATTGCCCATGTATCATGTGTATGTGTCCTGGGTCAATCTTCAGTGCCTGTTGATGCTTTGATCTTTGTAACCCACCTTCATCAATCATCCTGGCAGCCATGGCCCTCTTTGAAGCTTGCATGCATAGCTTTATCACACCAGTCAATCAAGAGCCAAGCTTTTGTTCAGCCTTGCTTCTTTCAGATGAATATTCTGATATGCTACAAAGCTTTGATGTGTAACTTATTACATTCCAGATAGCCCCAAAAATGTGAAGGCTTGGTATAGCCATAGTTCATATTTCAAACACCTCTTGTATTATGAAATAAAACATGTTGTCTTCCAACACCCACTTTGTGCCTAAAGGGCGCATATCACCCTTCTTCAGAGACGGCTCCTATGGAACAGTCCATGCCTGTCTTAACGCATTGCGCTTTCCAACATGTGTTTCAGAACCAGTTCCTATGGAACATTCCATAACTGTCTTAATGTGTTGCGTTTTCCCAACATGTACTTCAGAAACAGCTCTTATGGAACAGTCCATAACGGTCTTAACGTGTTGTGCTTCCCAACATATGTATAGCCATAGTTCATATTTCAAACACCTCATATTATGAAATAAAACATGTTTCCTTCCAACATGTGCAGTGTTCATATAAAATATTTGAAATACTATATGGATCATGTTGCTGTATTTGGAAAAAAAAAACATAATTTGAACATAATTTAACTATACTTGCTCTACATGCTTGACCACACAATTCAATTTCTCTCTAAACAAGCAGCAAATAGCTTATTGGTAATGATGCCAAGCTCCTTTATAAGAACAGTGAGAAATATAGGTGACAATATCATTGTGAAAGAGAATTCCCACACTATTAAACAGCCTTTTGGTAACATACTATATGGATACATCCCTCTCAGTGTTAAATGCACATGCATTGGTAAGCAGCTGGTGCTTCTTTCTAGAGTAATTCTAACTCCCTAGACAGGAATCCCATTATCAAAATGAATTATTTCAATGTTCTAGCTTACATTATGAAATTTGACAGACAAGACATTGAGTTACTTCACAAGTGTAGGTTTTGCAGTAGAGTTGAAGAATTATTTTACTATTGTTAGTAGAGCGTTGTACCGTGTCAGCCGTTGATTAAGTTTAAGTGACACCCTTTATTGGCTAACTTCAGTTATTAAAGATACAAGCTTTCAAAATAACTTAGATTGTTTTGTCAGGGTATATACAGTAATTGTTTTGGAAAGTGTACTGGGGGAAGTTTACTAAATCTGGAGCTCTCAGAATCTGAGGCAGCTGTGCACAGTAACCAGTCGGCTTTTAACTTTTACTTGTTCAATTGAGCTTTGATGATAAAACTTAGAAGCTGATTGGTTACTATGCACAGCTGCACCAGATTCTGTGTGCACCAGTTTTATTAAATCCCCACCAATGTGCAATAATTTGCAAAATGTTGTGAGTTTTCTTATAGGTGGGTAAAAATCAACTAAAATATTACTTTGTTGATAAGCAATATAAAATAATCAGTTTTATCATTATAGCAAAGTGTGAACTCGGCTAATTAATGTGCAATTCCTATATTTAGCTTAGCTGTGCAGCTTGGTATAAAATACCTACAGCATGAAAACATGGCGTAATTTTCTGCCTTTTTGGTAGGCTCGGTTCACACCTATGCGTTTTTTGGTACTATTTGCAGAAGGCACTACAGTCCATTTAACATGGTTTCCTATGGGACACATTCACCTCTGTGCTTTTTTCAGCTACTGCATTTTTGGAAAGGGTTAGGGACTTTTTAATTTCAAAACAGTGCTTTTTTGCTTTTTTGGTTCAATAGACCATAATGAACCAAATAACCTTATATAACCATTTTAGTAACCCTCCACAAAATATGCTACCTAAGCAGATTTAACTCTTTCTGATATGTATATTCTGAATTTAAAAGTCAGTAGCTAAACCCTCATCTAAATTTCCAGAAATAACTCCATCTGATCCCCAAGGTGGTCTGAGCAGTCTTTGATGCGTTGACTGTGATTGACAACCTGGCTGCACCCTCTCTTTACTGTGCAAAAGGCAAGATGGTAGCACCCAATTGGAGAATAACTGGGTCCCTGGGTATAGATCCAGTAGAGTTTCTGTTTAATTTATATTTGCTGACATTTCTGTAAGCTTTACAAAAGGAAAGGTTTTCTTTATCTTGTGCATTCGTTCAAAGTCATTAAAACCTTTTTTTTAATATAGCTGCTGTAATTAACTGAAATCCATTTTCATACAGAAATGCAGAAAACCATCTGGAAGTTGGTTTTAAGCTCACAGCTGCAGCACCTGCTGTGGAAAGGAAAGTACTTAGGTAGATTTAAGGGAGGGAGATGGCTCAGGGTGGGTGTCACCTTTGTACTGATTTCATTTTCCCTTGTATTCCATAGAACAGTAAGGAGCTGAAGTAGGGGCACCTGGTCTGTAAAACTGCTAGCTCTAAAAAAATTGTCTTTGCTGTGCAGGTATATTGCTTAGCTCTCAATTTGAAAAAGCTGGTTGCCTGGCTGTCATGTTGACCATCTGACTTCAATACTTGCAGTATGCAAACCATTAGTTTTAACTTTACTCTGTTTGATCTGTTATTTTTTTTTGGCTCTAGCAGCCTCTATATTTATTATTATTACAGGTACTTATATAGTGCCATCAATTTACACAGGGCTTTACATATGTATTGCACATTCACATCAGTCCCTGCCCTCAAGGAGCTTACAATCTAAGGTTCCTAACTCACATTCATACACTAGGTCCAATTTAGACAGGATACAATCAACCTACCAGCATGTCTTTGGAGTGTGGTAGAAAACCAGGGTACCCAGAGGACACCTACTCAGGCACATGGAGAACATGCAAACTCCAGGCAAGTGGTGTTGTGGTTGGGATTCAAACCAACGAACCTAGTGCTGCTAGATATTTCTCTCATGATAGGTCTACTTTAACGGGGAAATTGTTTTGGTGACTTTATCTTTTTAAATGGTGGCTGATATTTAAAGGATAACTGCACTAGGGGCCCTGTCACACTACTCAGGTCTGTTGTGACGAGTTAAATGCTCATGCGTTAACACATGTTATGTTTCACTTTATTGTGCATTGCATGAAATACCCTATGCATTTTAATAGACAAGCTAACGCACTCCATCAGGCAACAAAAATGTACATATAGCATTGCTGGCAGCACATGGTGGTGCGTTACTGCACATTTTGTTGCACCACAACTGTGGAGGGAAGGTGCACTGACATGCCATTTAGAATAAATGGCAACATGTGTTACTGTGTATTGCTGTAATGGGCGGTTACCACAGTGCACTGTTGTAAATGCCGCCTGGAAATCTACTATTTTTTGCAAAATCTTTCTTCACCGTCACGCCTACTGATACATTTTTATCTGCTCAAGAAATGTACCAGTAATGACTCTTTGTATTATTTGTGTGAAGATATCTGAGCTAAAACTGAAGCTGCCTTCATATCCAATAACCCATCTCAAGACTAAAACTAACAAAGTCTCCTTTTTCTTAAAATGAACAATTATCCACAGTTCATCAGAGTTTATTATTTCCTGTACATTTGCAGGTTTGACTGAATCTCATTGAATAGCAAAGCATGTCTTAAATTATGCAGCAAGTAGTAGAACGATGTATTTTTGATTTTTGTGCTGGCCTTGCAGACCACTTATTCCTGACTATTTCTAGTTTTAAGACTGATTGGTTCAAAATTCCAGATTCATATTTGACTATGTAATTCCTTTTACCTTCTTGACTTGCATTCTACGTATTTCTAGAAAGGGATTGTTTTTAGACTGGCATATACCAAGCTGGCATTCACATATGATACTGCATGCCTGCTTTGATGAACAGAGGCTGTAATTTACTTCCAGACATTAAAATAGACACTTGTTTTAAATGAGCCTGCACATAAAACATGCAAACATATAATAAGGTCTATGCTAAATGCAAATTATCGTGGAACTTGGTATGTTGTAAACTTCAAAAAAATGTTTTTTAACCACTTCAGCTCCGGACCAATAAATACCTTAAGGACCAGAGGTCTTTTTGCAATTTCGCACTGCGCTGCTTTAACTGGTAATTGCGCGGTCATGCAATATTGCACCCAAACGAAATTTGCGTCCTTTTCTTCTCACAAATAGAGCTTTCTTTTGATGGTATTTGATTGCCTCTGCGATTTTTTTTTTTTGCGATATAAATGGAAAAAGAGCGAAAATTTTGAAAAAAAAAGATATTTTCTTCTTTTTGTTATAAGAAAAATCGAATAAACAAAATTTTAGTCATACATTGAGGGCAAAATTTATTCAGCCACATGTCTTTAGTAAAAAAAATGTCAATAAGCGTATATTTTTTGGTTTGCGCAAAAGTTATAGCGTCTACAAACTAGAGTACATTTTCTGGAATTTACACAGCTTTTAATTTATGACTGCCGATCTCATTTCTTGAGGTGCTAAAATGGCAGGGCAGTACAAATCCCCCCCAAATGACCCCATTTTGGAAAGTAGACACCCCAAGGAAATTGCTGATGGGTATGTTGAGCCCATTGAATATTTATTTTTTTTGTCCTAAGGGATTGAATAATGACAAAAAAAAAAAAAAAATTTTTTTTTACAAAAAGTTGTCACTAAATGATATATTGCTCACACATGCCATGGTTATATGTGGAATTGCACCCCAAAATATATTCCGCTACTTCTCCCGAGTATGGGGATACCACATGTGTGGGACTTTTTGGGAGTCTAGTCGCGCACGGCACCCCGAAAACCAATCACCACCTTCAGGATTTCTAAGGGTGCAAATTTTTGATTTAACTCCTCACTACCTATCACAGTTTCGAAGGCCATAAAATGCCAAAATAGCACAAAACCCCCCAAAATGACCCCATTTTGGAAAGTAGACACCCCAAGCTATTTACTGAGAGGCATGTTGAGTCCATGGAATATTTTATATTTTGCCACAAGTTGCGGGAATATTACAAACTTTTTTTTTTTTTGCACCAAGTTGTCACTAAATGATATATTGCTCACACATGCTATGGGCATATGTGAAATGACACCCCAAAATACATTCTGCTGCTTCTTCTGAGTACGGGGATACCACATGTGTGGGACTTTTTGGGAGTCTAGTCGCGCACGGCACCCCGAAAACCAATCACCACCTTCAGGATTTCTAAGGGTGCAAATTTTTGATTTAACTCCTCACTACCTATCACAGTTTCGAAGTCCATAAAATGCCAAAATAGCACAAAACCCCCCCAAATGACCCCATTTTGGAAAGTAGACACCCCAAGCTATTTACTGAGAGGCATGTTGAGACCATGGAATATTTTATATTTTGCCAAAAGTTGCGGGAATATTACAAACTTTTTTTTTTTTGCACAAAGTTGTCACTAAATGATATATTGCTCACACATGCTATGGGCAGAAGTCAAATTACACCCCAAAATAAATTCTGCTGCTTCTCCCGAGTACGGGGATACCACATGTGGGGGACTTTTTGGGAGCCTAGCCACGTACGGGACCCCGAAAACCAAGCACTGCCTTCCGGATTTGAATATAAAATGCTACCAAAAAACCTGTTAGCGATGGCAGGGATCAGGCCTGACTCTGCGATCGCTGCAGTTATGTGTTTAGTGTTTTGTAAGTGACAGTGATCGATCGATACTGCACTTGGGTGGGCTGGGCAGAGGGGCAAAACGCAGGTGCCAGCAGGTATTTGGGCTGATCCCGCTAACAATGCGTTTTTTTGGAACCCTAAACTGCTGGGGACGCTAGTATAGATCTGATCAGATCAGATATTGATCTGTTCAGATTCTATACCACTACGGGAGGTGTATGCTTTGTGTGTGGGTGTTAGCGGTACTGGCACTAACCTAGCGCTGCCTGGGGCGACGCAGACCCTGACCCTAAAACCTAATTGATATCACCCGCCGGGTGATCAGGGGGTTAAAACTTTATTGGGTAATAAATGGTGGGTGCCCTGATGCTATAAAAAACAAACTAACCAGAGTCACCCGTAACACTTATACGGTGATCAGTGGTGAAAGGGTTAACTAGGAGCAATCAGGGGGTTCAAATTTTTATTAGGTAGTATATGGGGGTCCCTGGCGCTATATAAAAACCTGACGGGGAACCTAAATAACTAACTGGCTAACCAGCGTCACCAGTGACACTTATACTGTGATCGCTGGTGAAAGGGGGTGAAAGGGTTAACTAGCAGAAATCAGGGGGTTAAAACCATTATTGGGTAGTATATCGGGGTACCTAGCGCTATAAAAACCTGGCGGTGAACCTAAAAAAATAACTAGCTACCTAGCGACTGTAGCGACACTAATGCAGCGATCAGAAAAACGATCGCTTAGTGACACTGGCAAAAGGGGGTGAAAGGGTTAACTAGCAGAAATCAGGGGGTTAAAACCATTATTGGGTAGTATATCGGGGTACCTAGCGCTATAAAAACCTGGCGGTGAACCTAAAAAAATAACTAGCTACCTAGCGACTGTAGCGACACTAATGCAGCGATCAGAAAAACGATCGCTTAGTGACACTGGCAAAAGGGGGTGAAAGGGTTAACTAGCGGCAATCAAGGGGTTAAAACCATTATTGGGTAGTATATCGGGGTACCTAGCGATATAAAAACCTGGCGGTGAACCTAAAAAAATAACTAGCTACCTAGCGACACATGCAGCGATCAGGAAAATGATCGCTTAGTGACACTGGCAAAAGGGGGTGAAAGGGTTAACTCTAGGGGCAATCAGGGGGTTAAATCTTTATTGGGGGGTGATAGGGGGCTACCCTGGACCTAACACTAACTGTCCTGACAGTTTTTACTGTCACAACTGACACTGAATGCATTGATCAGTAAAGAAATGATCAATGCAATCAGTGACACTGTGACTGGGGGGGGAGGGGGGGCGGGGGGGGATCGGGGGGGGTTTGTGTGCCTGTGTGTACCTACATGTCAGTGTAGTGTTGGTGCACACTTACTTTCTGTCTTCTCCTCGTAGTCCGGTCAAAAAGACCGCCCCGAGGAGAATGACATCACTTCCTCCTTCCTGTGTAAACAATACACAGGGGAGGAAGCTTCTCATTGGCCAGGAGCGATCCAGAGGGGGTGGCCGAAAACCAACGGCCATCCCCTCATCACGGAGCGCTCCTGGACCGAATCGGACCGCCGTAACCAGCGGGAGGGGGTCCGATCGGACCCCCCACCCGCTGGAAGGCAATCACGTAGATGTACGTGATTGTGCCTGCCTGTGCCATTGTGCTGACGTACATTGGCAATACGGCGGTCCTCAAGTGGTTAAAAGAGACCAACTCACCACCACTGTACTAGTTGCTTCCACTATGAAAGCATATGAAAATGCTATAGTTTAAACCTTGGTGAAGAAATATACTTCACTGCGCTATTGAGTTGCTTGTTTGGTGCTAATATGTTTGAGTAATGTTGATTAAATTGAACTCATCTCAATGTCTGTGCTGTTGCTCCTAAGTGTAGTAAATAACATCATTATTTAGCTGTAGTCCACTAGTTAATCACTGTATAGAGTGTACTTCTTCTGTGTTACTGACCTCTAAGGCTATACTTCAGCTTTCTGCCAAATATAATATTGTAAAGCATGACAAAATGTCAAATAGTATTATATTCTCTTTTTCAGAAAGAATCTTTGGATAGACATTGCACTTTTTGCTTGTGTTAAAGTTTTAGCTGGTCAGGAATGGATTGGAGACACTTGAACTGCTATATGCTTGCATGCCCTGTGTGCAAAATTATAAATAACTGTAGACAGCTAACAGGGTAGCTACCTCAACCCTTAAATTATAGCATAAATAAATAAGTTGTACAGGTCCAACATTTACTAAGATTTAGTACCCTTCCTGTTAGTCATAGAGCCTTGTGTATTTTATGCTAGTGAATGTGTAGTAGTTTTTATATATTTTCTTGCTTCCAGGAGAAAAAAAATGAAACAAGTATTATTTATTTGAGAACGTCACTAAAAAAAGAAACGGTCATTGATCAGAAAATAGACAGTAAGGAAAAATACATTTTAAGGTAAAGGGCAGCTGGCCATGTTACATAGTATAATCATATATAACGCAAAATATTAAGAAAACAGTAAACAGATTTGACATAGAATGTTGGTTGAAGCTACTCATATTTTATAAAGTACCTGGGGAGGATCCCCGAGGTATATTTCAAGGGAGTAGGACCAGGAAAGTGTAAAGAAAAAGGGGGGGGGGGCGTTTTCCAACCTGTAGGAGTACAGGAGATTAAGTGTCTAATAAATCTAGAAGTAAGAATAAGAGAGAAAACGAAGAGTGGAGGTATAGCTAAAATATCAGACACACAGCAATATATAATTATAGATAGCCACAGCCATGTGATTGGGGTATAGCAAAGGGGGAGTCAGTGCAGTTGTTTATATCTAGCATAGCATTTAAATTATTCCAAATAATGCCATTTTTGGTGTGATCAATCAAAAGTCTTGTCTCTGAGGGCTGCAGTGAGGTCTTCCATGTCTTGAATTCCATTCACACTTCTCCAGCTGAAGCGCTGACATTCGGACAGAGGGTCTAAGACCTCTGCCCCACATCTGCGGCAGGTCCAGTGACCCAGGGTGAGAAGGTGACGGTCACTACCCAGCAGCAGGTCAGGATCCAGAGGGAAAAGGGAGATGAGGTTGTCTTCTCTCCCCAGCAGTAGATACACAGTCTGGGAATGGAGGAAGCTGTCCTCCCTCCCCAACAGTTATCTGGAGTAGATAATGTGGGGTCCCCAGCTGAAGTGCTTTCATGGCAGAATACTACAGTTCTCTGCCCTCAACTAACAGAAGATGTATTTCCTGTAGTAGTGGATGGGAAACCCCAGAAAATGGTCTAGCATTGGGACAGGAGGATGTCAGCCTTGCTCTGCAAACACTGGGGGGTTTTCATTTAGTAAAAGTGGATGAGACTAAGGTCTCCATCTGTATACCCCAGGGATGCTGGGCAGTTGGCCGAGTGACAGAGGAGGGACTCCGCTGATGGGGGCACAGATGTAAGGTGGGGCTCTGCTGGGGACACTGATGTAAGCAGGGACTCCACTGGGGACACAGATGTATGGAGGGACTCCGCTGGGGACACTGATCTAAGGAGGGACTCCACTGGGGACACCTGCTGTAAGAAGGGAAAAAGGTAGAGAATGAAGCACCACCTGAGTATAGTATTAGAGACAGCTTTTAATGGCACAGATAAAATCCTACTTACAGGAAACAGGAAATACAAAGGCTAATCTGTGTGTCAGTGGTCCATAGGGAAGCCTCATATCCGGATCCGTTTTTCTATGCAGAGATGGGAAGCTGCAGTCGTTGTTGTTGCTCAGCCTGGATCAGATCCTGTGGCCATCAGGAAGAAGCTGTGGCTGAGGTCACAGGATCACTTCTGGGGGAAGACTCCACAGAATTACCAAGTATAAGGCCTCATGCACACTGGATGTTAAAATATTGTTATAAAAACGTCAGTAGCTTTGCAATGAGTTTTTCAACTTTTTTCAACATTTTCAATAGCGTTTTTTTTAGCATTTATATTAGCATTTTTTAGCATTTTAGCGTGTTGTTTTTTCCAATGGATCAAAAACGTTAAAAAACACTGGTGAGTGACGTTTTTGAGCGTTTATCGATGTTTATCAGCATTTTTACTGCTGAAAAGCATCTCTCAGAACCCACTAGTTTTGGGGGTATTTTTTACTGCTCAAAAACACCACTGCCCAAAACTGCTGATAACAGCCTATGTGTGCATGGATACATAGGATAACATGATGGAGAATGTAATGCCTGTAGAAAAAAAACATCTACAGCTAAAAACAGTTGCTGTAAAAGCATCAAAAAATGGCCAGTGTGCATGAGGCCTAATTTTTTGTCAAAGCTTCAGATTTTGAAATATTGAAAACTAAGTATGTAATATTTTATTAACTGGGTTTACATATACTTTAATTACAACATATCACAGTTTTTATGATCAAACTTAGCCAAGCCCAACCTCTCTGGCACTTTTCGAAGTTACCAGAAGGCTAGCAAAGAATGCCCATGAGCCTGGGTATCAAGATGCTGCTCACCCTATTATGTATACTTTACAAAATTTCTACCAAGGGATTTAATGCAGCAAAAAAATCAAAACATTACACAAAAAATGTAAAATGATTACTTATTCATTAGTACAACAAATAAAATTCAAGCTCCAAAGGGAACACACTGTTTAAAATATAAGCTCTGGTTTTTGTGACCCCCAAATGCAATTCCAAAAAATGATGTCCTTAGAACAATAGCAAGTTACTAGAAGGCTAATTCAGGTCACATTGCCAAATTCTTTTTTATTTACATTTTAAAAAAAAAGTCACCTTACTTTATTTATTTTCCTCAAATATGTATATAATCTTATACCTTATTAATTGCTAGGGAATTTTGTGGCCTTGTGTTTTAATACAATTCATAAAAGTCTGCCATGCCTCAATTAATATCTTGTTTAAGAATAGTATGTAATAAAAGTTTATGCAGCTTTCAATAAAGCCATTTTTGGGGGTATGTGGTACCCATGTTTATAGATTTGGAAAAACAAAGCTGTTTTTTTAATGGCCTACAGACTTGCGATCAATTAAAATTTATGGGTGAGAAAACTTTAAGTGACCTGTAACAAATCTGTTCCCTTCATAGTTCCAGACCAGTACCTGCATACAGAGAACAGGATGCCCTTCATTAAGCAGAGATTTGGCTGTTAATACTTTTTTTCAGTTCCTCTAAATTTCATACACTATGCAAAAGTGCTATGTGACTACACAGATCAAAATAGCATTGTAACTTAAGAGCTCTATATGTGCTTTACACCTATAGTACACATAATTTAAAATTGAAATATAAATATTTGAAAACTTAAACCTTAAAAATTTTAAAAACCTGTAGAAAAAGTTTTGAAAAATATTTATGAATGATGTCAACAATGCAAGGAGCGTGGTGCAGGAGCCTATAGCAACAAATCAGAATGAATATTTTTGGTATATGCAGTATGTTGAAACAAGATTGATTGCCTTTTAATTACTGCAGTTTTTAGGTGAACTTTCCTCTCTTTCCCTTAATATGTAACTTAGTCTCATGTACAGAGACTACCTCTCATTTTAATGGCCCATAACTACCAGTTTACATCCTACTTCATTTCCCCAGGGCAAAACGGTTCTTCTTTTAAAGACTCAATAATTAGATTGATGTTGCAGTATGCAGCAACCAGTCAGAAATCATCTTACATGTGTGTTACGGCTGTAAACAGCTCAAAGCTCAACACTTCAGGCTGCATTCACACCTCGCATATTTTAAAGGTGATTTTTTTTTGTGCATTTTTGTTTTGCACAACACCTATTGATTTTAATGGGCTTTCCTACGTGCGACAACACAGCAAAATAGCTCACAAAGCTTTTTGCCATGTTCCAGTTTGCACATTTTCCTGAATGTTTTTCCATATTTATTGTGCGTATTTGCATGCGGCAAAATGCACATATGCATGCTGCGTTTGGGGTGCCATTAACAAAGTATGGCACTGCAAACACAACATGTTTTTTAGTGTATTTTGTAAACTTGTAGGTATAAATGGAGTCTAATGCCGCGTACACACGACCGGACTTTCTGACAGACTTAGTCCGACGGAATCAGTCCGTCGGACAATCCGATCATGTGTGGGCTAATCTGATCGTTCTTCATTAAAAAAAATCAGACGGACCTAGAACTTCAGTCATCACAGGGAAGAGTTCACGGTGCAGTCTCCACTCAATCTGTTATTTGGGTGGGGGTGTGCCTTGCCATCCTAGGCTACAGGCTTTGGGTTTTTATTGATGCACACAGTGTAGGGAGACACGTCTCTGCATGCAAGGGTGGCTTCATAGGATGATGCAAAAGAAAGGAGTCACCCTGAAACAGGAAACTTGGGGCAGTGGTCATGGCGCCAAATTAAACTGGAATATAGGTAATGATTAAAAGATAAACAAGCTGCATACTCAGTAAGTGATAAAATCATCTGCTGAAAATGCTTAAAAAAACTGAAGGTTTAATGTCATTGTAGTGTATTACAGCTTGGTTAAGGAGAAGCCCTTGTAGACGTTAAAGGAATAGCAGCACCCTGATGAGGTGAGCTCTGTGCTCTCCCCTCCTATGACCCATTCTGTACTGGTCAATTTAGTAAAGCCTGATTGACTCACGGTGTTTCCCCATCCGCTCTAAGCCTGTATCTGTAGTGCATGGAGCTGCAGGGGCAAATAAAAAGACAGGTTACATTACTTACAGATACAGTTAAGCTTCATGCACACTAGGCGCTAAAAAAACGACGGAAAAACACTATTTAAAAAAATGCTCAATATTAGCAGTTTTGCTGGCGTTTTTCCATTTTTGTGCCATTGTCTTGCCAGCAGTTAGCAATGTATAGCACGTTGGTCCTTAACCACTTCAGCCTCGGACCAATAAATACCTTAAGGACCAGAGGTCTTTTTGCAATTTCGCACTGCGCTGATTTAACTGGTAATTGCGCGGTCATGCAATATTGCACCCAAACGAAATTTGCGTCCTTTTCTTCCCACAAATAGAGCTTTCTTTTGATGGTATTTGATTGCCTCTGCGATTTTTTTTTTTTGCGATATAAATGGAAAAAGAGCGAAAATTTTGAAAAAAAAAGATATTTTCTTCTTTTTGTTATAAGAAAAATCGAATAAACTAAATTTTAGTCATACATTGAGGGCAAAATTTATTCAGCCACATGTCTTTAGTAAAAAAAATGTCAATAAGCGAATATTTTTTGGTTTGCGCAAAAGTTATAGCGTCTACAAACTAGAGTACATTTTCTGGAATTTACACAGCTTTTAATTTATGACTGCCGATCTCATTTCTTGAGGTGCTAAAATGGCAGGGCAGTACAAATCCCCCCCAAATGACCCCATTTTGGAAAGTAGACACCCCAAGGAAATTGCTGATGGGTATGTTGAGCCCATTGAATATTTATTTTTTTTGTCCTAAGGGATTGAATAATGACAAAAAAAAAAAAAAAAATTTTTTTTTACAAAAAGTTGTCACTAAATGATATATTGCTCACACATGCCATGGTTATATGTGGAATTGCACCCCAAAATACATTCTGCTGCTTCTCCCGAGTACGGGGATACCACATGTGTGGGACTTTTTGGGAGTCTAGTCGCGCACGGCACCCCGAAACCAATCACCACCTTCAGGATTTCTAAGGGTGCAAATTTTTGATTTAACTCCTCACTACCTATCACAGTTTCGAAGGCCATAAAATGCCAAAATAGCACAAAACCCCCCCAAATGACCCCATTTTGGAAAGTAGACACCCCAAGCTATTTACTGAGAGGCATGTTGAGTCCATGGAATATTTTATATTTTGCCAAAAGTTGCGGGAATATTACAAACTTTTTTTTTTTTGCACAAAGTTGTCACTAAATGATATATTGCTCACACATGCTATGGGCAGAAGTCAAATTACACCCCAAAATAAATTCTGCTGCTTCTCCCGAGTACGGGGATACCACATGTGGGGGACTTTTTGGGAGCCTAGCCACGTACGGGACCCCGAAAACCAAGCACTGCCTTCCGGATTTGAATATAAAATGCTATAAAAAACAAACTAACCAGAGTCACCCGTAACACTTATACGGTGATCAGTGGTGAAAGGGTTAACTAGGGGCAATCAGGTGGTTCAAATTTTTATTAGGTAGTATATGGGGGTCCCTGGCGCTATATAAAAACCTGACGGGGAACCTAAATAACTAACTGGCTAACCAGCGTCACCAGTGACACTTATACTGTGATCGCTGGTGAAAGGGGGTGAAAGGGTTAACTAGCAGCAATCAGGGGGTTAAAACCATTATTGGGTAGTATATCGGGGTACCTAGCGCTATAAAAACCTGGCGGTGAACCTAAAAAAATAACTAGCTACCTAGCGACTGTAGCGACACTAATGCAGCGATCAGAAAAACGATCGCTTAGTGACACTGGCAAAAGGGGGTGAAAGGGTTAACTAGCGGCAATCAGGGGGTTAAAAACATTATTGGGTAGTATATCGGGGTACCTAGCGATATAAAAACCTGGCGGTGAACCTAAAAAAATAACTAGCTACCTAGCGACACATGCAGCGATCAGAAAAATGATCGCTTAGTGACACTGGCAAAAGGGGGTGAAAGGGTTAACTAGCGGCAATCAGGGGGTTAAAAACATTATTGGGTAGTATATCGGGGTACCTAGCGCTATAAAAACCTGGCGGTGATCCTAAAAAAATAACTAGCTACCTAGCGACTGTAGCGACACTAATGCAGCGATCAGAAAAACGATCGCTTAGTGACACTGGCAAAAGGGGGTGAAAGGGTTAACTAGCGGCAATCAGGGGGTTAAAAACATTATTGGGTAGTATATCGGGGTACCTAGCGATATAAAAACCTGGCGGTGAACCTAAAAAAATAACTAGCTACCTAGCGACACTAGCGACACATGCAGCGATCAGAAAAATGATCGCTTAGTGACACTGGCAAAAGGGGGTGAAAGGGTTAACTCTAGGGGCAATCAGGGGGTTAAATCTTTATTGGGGGGTGATAGGGGGCTACCCTGGACCTAACACTAACTGTCCTGACAGTTTTTACTGTCACAACTGACACTGAATGCATTGATCAGTAAAGAAATGATCAATGCAATCAGTGACACTGTGACTGGGGGGGGAGGGGGGGCGGGGGGGGGATCGGGGGGCGATCGGGGGGGGTTTGTGTGCCTGTGTGTACCTACATGTCAGTGTAGTGTTGGTGCACACTTACATTTACTGTTCTCCTCGTAGTCCGGTCAAAAAGACCGCCCCGAGGAGAATGACATCACTTCCTCCTTCCTGTGTAAACAATACACAGGGGAGGAAGCTTCTCATTGGCCAGGAGCGATCCAGAGGGGGTGGCCGAAAACCAACGGCCATCCCCTCATCACGGAGCGCTCCTGGAGCGAACCGGACCGCCGTATCCAGCGGGAGGGGGTCCGATCGGACCCCCCACCCGCTGGAAGGCAATCACGTAGATGTACGTGATTATGCCTGCCTGTGCCATTGTGCTGACGTACAATGGCAATACGGCGGTCCTCAAGTGGTTAACAACCGGCTCATCGGCTGTCAGCAGGATTCCCTTTAACAAGGGGCCCCCAGATCTCGGCCCCCCCATATGAATGAGTATGGGGTAAAAGTGAGTAAAAACGCAGAGCCAGTTTGTTGACAAGTCCATTATTATTATTTTTTTAAATTAAAACAAAATTCCACTGGTGTAGATCCAACGTCAATGACGATAAACCTGGGCCGCCGACCTCCGCTTTTAATAATGGACACTGCGTTTTTACTCATTTTTACTGTGTACCCCATACTTCTTCACGGGGGGGGGGCTCAGGATCTGGGGACCCCTTGTTAAGGGGGTTCCAGATTCTGATAAGTCTACCTTCCCGCAGACCCCCACAAGGGGTCCAGGGTTTTCGGGAAAGAGGCGATTGATCTAGTAACATGGGGACAAGCTGCTTTGGGGGAAAGCATGTGGTCTGGTATGGTTCAGGAGAGGGGGGATGTTGGCTCACCCTCCCCCTTTCCTAAATCATACCAGGCCACATGCTCAGATAAGGATCTGGTATGGATTTTGGGGGGACCTCACACCATTTCTTTTTCACATTTTGGAGCGGGGTTCCCCTCAAAATCCATACTAGACTCAAAGGACCTGGTATGGACTGGGGGGATCCCCACACTGTTTTCTTCTCATGTTTTACTTGCCGACATTCTTTTGTTTGCATTCATCTGTCAGCTGATTAGTCATTCCTTTGTTAAGCATGTGGCAGGCAGCTTGCTGGCCTGCTCTTGAACAACAAGCTATTCACTTGTGTTGTTAAGGATGTTTTAGCATTTTTTTCTGCTGACAAATCGCTGACAAAAACACAAAAAAAAGAGGATTCCTGAACGCCGAAGCTTCCAAAAAGCTTCTAGACTAAAATAGTGTGCATGGACACATAGGGAACACTTTCTACGAGGGGTCTTCAATAAGTTTCCGCACTTTTTTATATTCAATAGAGCTAAAAAAAAGTGTGGAAACTATTAGAAGAACCCTCATAGAAGCAGAAAAAAATGCTCAAAAGCTGCTGCTAGAAGAGTTTTTTTTAAGCTAGTGTGCATGGAGCATTAGGGCTCATGTACACAAGGCAGTTAAAAACCGCTTCTAAACACTGTAAACTTGACGAGAAGTTATTTTGAATGTGGACACACCAACTTTGTTTATAACACCAAATCCCTAGGTTGATTAGATGAATGAAGAGGATATTGGGGATTTTTAGGGTGCACAAATAATATCAATATAAATTTTTTTTTTGAATAACAAAATAAAAAATGCGTTTAAAACAAGACAGTTGGCAAGTATAATATATCACAGTATTAGCAGGACAGCACTGTAAGGTGGATTTCCCAACATGTTTCACCCATATGTCGGGCTTCTTCAGTGGAAGCTGTCCAGTTTTGAGGTACAAGCCTTCTAACATAAGAGACAACAGAAAAAAATCATATATATGTCAGCTAATTTACAGTTATATATCATATATATTGCAAAATATTACATCCATTTAATTACATAGCAATTTGTGTGCACATGCATCTCTACTTCCAAGGCGATGCTTCTTACCTGTATCGCCTAAAATGGATCCAATTGTCCCCATGCTACTTAGACAGCTATCTGTGCCAAAGGAACCATATGTGACCAGCGGCCACAGGGGGAATAGAAGGACCAGCTATAAAATATATATATTAGAGTATATCAGAGAATGTCAGAAAGGAAAATATTTTTCCAAACTGAAAAAAGTGATATAAAAAATATTTTTAACTTACAAATACAGATTGCAAAGAGCTTAATATCTAAGGGATTTTGAAATGCTGTCAGTAAATTCTAGTGTTGATCTCCAAGACTAATCACAAACCAACAAAGGGAAAATGAGATATAGTGGACAAGCAAACAGCCAATATAAAAAAAGAGACAACTGATTTTGCAAAAACGTATATATAACACAGCAAAAATGCTTACTAGGGACACAGATAATGCCCTTAATATACCAACTTCAAGACAGCCAAAAGCTAAGTCACAGCAATATAGGAAGATTTCAATGTGATTCAGAAGTTACCTGATATTAAATGACAGCATATCGTATCCCTGGGGCTCCAGCAGTGCCTAATTGTCAGAGGTGGCAGCCTTGTATACCCCCATCCTATCCAAAGGACCGGAAGCGGATGTGTAGACTGTGCCGCGCAAGCGTGAGCCACGTCATTCACGTCACTCCGTCCGCCGTCGCTGGGTCCTAAGACTCAGTAATAGAGACAGAGGAAGTGATTCCCTCTGGTGGTGAGAGGGGGAAATCGCCCATATGGACAGCAGGGAGAGATCCACAGAGGGATGGGGAGTGATATGGCAAACACAGTAGCAGCGCAGTGAATCAGGCGTAGCCTGTTAGGGTAAGACGCCCTGGGCATCCACGTGGTCACCATATTTGCACAAAATGGACCAAAAACACAGGGCAGTCCAATCATTGTGGATCTAGAAGGTTACCATATTAGGAAAAGGATGGTTAGAAGGTGAAGCAAAGCCATGAGCATAGAGAAGCAGATGCGTTTACAATAAAACTTTATTTAATACATAATATACACAAGGAAAATTTCATATGAAGTAGACTCTAATAGTAATGATGTTGATACAGAATAATAATTATTCTAACATGTACTAAAAGATTAATTTATCAAAATTCTGTACAAAAATGTACATTTTACAGATTCTACATACTGAGTTTATGCAAGTTTAGCAGCAGTTATGAGCATTTGAGATTAGAAGCGTTTTTCAAAGATAACCTCAGGAGACCCTCTAAATGCCCCCAATGCATGAAAAACAAGTACATTTTTAAACTATTTCAACCATTTAATGCTGTGAGAGACGAGAGAGCAGTGTGCTTGTAGTCTTATTTTTTGTGTTTTCACAATGGATCATGAGCTTGTGTGAGGAAATGCTCCTGATGTTGCTGTTGCTTCAAAGATGTAGCAAATTGCCTGAGAAGACCAGAGTTCATCGGTACTGGACTCATCCATAGATGCAGGCAACAGCATGTGGTGAAAATTTTGTTTTTTCAATATTTATATATGTTCAAAAATGAGCAGAAACGGTTTCTCCTTCAAAAACGCGTATAAACGCAAACGCGCATAACTGTGGTTACAAGCTTTTGAAATGCCAGTGAACTACAGTCCTGAATGCGATTTTTCTGCTTTCAAAAAAATGCTTGTAACCGCGACTGCCTCTAAACTATTATAAGGGCTCATGCACACCACAGCTAAAATAAGCTGCTTTTTATAGGCGTACATTTCTGCCTATAAAAGCTTGAAGAAGCTTGTTCTTTTTTGTGCTCACATTTTTATTGAGCTCTTTTGAGCTTTTTTGAGCATAAGCTTTTTTTTCACAAACCCTCCTAGATAGTATTTTCTTAACCACTATATAAACAAAACAAAAAGCTGTAGACGCTATAACTTTTGCGCAAATCAATCAATATACACTTATTGCGATTATGTGAAATATGTAGACGAATACATATCGGCCTAAACTGAGAAAAAATTTGCTTTTTAAAAAACTAAATGGGCATATTTATTATAGCAAAAAGTACAAAATATTGTGTTTTTTTTTTTCTAAATTGGCGGTCTTTTTTGTTTATAGCGCAAAAAAAAAGCAGAGGCGATCAAATACCACCAAAAGAAAGCTCTCTTTGTGGGAAAAAAAAGGCATCAATTTTGCTTGGGTGCAGCATCGCATGACCTTGCAATTGTCAGTTAAATCGACGCAGTGCCGAATTGCAAAAAATGGCCCTGTCATTCAGCAGCCATTTTTCTTTAGAACAGTTTGTAGTTTATGGATTGTGGCAGAGACTAGAGGCAAATCCACATTATGCTGTTAAATTTAGTAAACACTTCACTTTGTTGGATGTGTTAGTACTGCAGCACCTTCACCCATTTACCTTGTTTTCACAGACTGTTGCAATTATCACACATTTAAGACTATTATTTATATGTGCAGCAATTAGGTTACTGAAATATGACTGAATGCACCTTTAACAGGCCTGTGAGTGACTGCTCGTGGCTGCCGAACCCATATCACATTCCTGTTTATTTTCACTGTCAGGATCATTTTTGCTGTATTATTTTACCTGTGCCTGTTTATTTTCTGTTTATACAATTGTGCCTTTCTTTTGCTTCTGGTTTCATCAGATATAGGCAAAAGATTATATGTCAGATAAAACCACTAAATTCTAATGAACTGGAGTCTGCAGCTGTGGTATTACAAATCCAATTGAGCCCAAGTTCACACTGAGCTGTGGGAATGAAGCCATGAAGTTCAGCTGAACTCGCATGATTTCACTCCCACATGTCAGTCCCGATTTCAGACGCGATTTCAGAGACTTCTGTGCAGACTTTTGCACAGATGACAATATAAATCGCAACCCGAAATCGCAAAATGTAGTACAGAAACGACTTTTTTAAATCGGCGCAAATGCAGTGTCGCACCGATTAGCAGGGTTCCATCTTTGAGAACTCTGTGAAGTCATTTAAAATCCTGCATATTCAAATGTAATTTTAATGTTTGCAGATATAGGGGTTGATTTACTAAAGGCAAATAGACTGCTCACTTGGCAGGGGAATTTTCCCTTAGGTGAAGCAAAGGAGGTGAAGCTCTGCTGACTTCCATTATCCAGTCATGTGCAAGCAAAAATAACGTTTTTAGGTTTTTGTTTTATTTTTTTATGTTCCTTGCATGTGATTTGGAAAGTCTTCTGAACATTATTTTTTGTCACGTTCACTACGTTAAGGAAAAATTACCTTGCAAAGTGAACAATCAGTAAATCAATCCCACAGTACTTCAGGGGAAAGGATGCTATGAATTAAGGATTTTACTGCTGCAAGTGCAAGAATGCAGGTCCAGGATGATCAGGAATCATGGATGTCTGGTGGTGCAATGCCAGGTTTTACCTACTTTAAAGGATAAAACATATTAAGTTTGCCACCCACCCCTCACCCGCTGTCAATTTGTAAAGGCTAAGTGCACCTTTGGAACATGTTTCACCTGTATATAGGGTGGAACATGTTTCAGCTCCCCCCCCCCCATCCCTGTGACAGCAAGCAGGGGACTTTCTCCCCACACCCACTGTCCCAATTCAAAACCACCGCAGCCATGCAGGGTTCATCCCACACAGCTACCTAATTTATTTGCAGAGTCCTGAGAATGAATGAACTACAAGTACTATCGGTCACTTCAGCCGACAGCTTGTAGTTTCTCAATGAGCTGCAAGGGCGCTGGTAAGCTTTTCTTAGTTCATTGATTCTTTCTGCAAATCAAAACCTGCCTGCTCGTATAGAAAGTACTGAAAGTCTGCAGGATCCTGGCATTGCACCTGAAATCTGCTAATCGCAGATGCAATGGGTGCAATGCTTTACAGATCGCAGTATAAAAAAAAAAATTTTTACCTACAAAAAGATTATCTTTTTTTTTTTTTTTAAAGAGTGAATTTATTCTTTAAAAATGCTGTGACAGCGGGCGAGGGATATTCTCCCTGCAGACATTGTCACATCTTAAGAATGGCACAGCTGTGTCGTTCATTCACAGACATGTATAAATGAATAAACTACAAGTCCTGTCTTCCACCGCAGCAGGTGGCTTGTAGCATTCAATGAACTGCTAGTGTACTGATCAGCATGTCCATAGTTAATTTATTCTTCCTCTAGCCCAGGGGTCTCCAAACTACGGCCTTCCAGCTGTTGCAGAACTACACATCCCATGAGGCATTGTAAAACTCTGACATTCACAGATATGACTAGGCGTGAAGGGAATTGTAGTTCCTGCACAACTGGAGGGCCAAAGTTTGGAGACCCCAGCGTCTAAGCCTATAACAGAAAGCCAATACAGAGGTCCGGCAGGAAGACTGTGCAGATGACTGACATTGCACCTGTGACCTGGAATTGTGGGTGCAGTGCCTTTCATGCGCTTTTAAAAATAAATAAATAAATAATAAATGCACGTTTACCTGCAAAATCACATTCATTCATTTATTTATTTTAAAGGTGGCATTTGCTTCTAATATAACACTGCCTATGCTTTCTTATTTCCCATCACAGCTCCATCCACACATGCTTTTAGAGCCTTTACTGGAGGCATATGCTGTTGAGAAATCATGGTTTATTGTTGCTGCCAATTATTCGGCTAGGTATTAGTAAAATTAATGTTAGGATTTTTGAAATATACACAGATATTTTACCTTCTATTTCTAATGGTAATTATCTACAGACATTTTGGGATTGATTTACTAAAACTGGAGAGTGCAAAATTGCATGATAGCCAATCAGCTTCTACTTCTGCTTGTTCAGTTAAAGTGTTACTAAAACTACAACAGTAAAATCAGTTTGTATATGCAGTAAAGCATGCTTGTTATACTCGCTGTTGAACTTAAGGGGTTAATCCTCTACATTGTGTAAAAAGGCTGTTTGATCCTGTATATACAGATCCTCCCTTCCCTGCACTGTCCCCCTGGACAAGCCCAGATAAGAAAGAGCCTTTGGAATCAGGCTGCACATGCTCAGTTTGCTGTGTTTTTATTGCGAGAGAGTTTTTTTTTCTTTCTTGGGAGAGTGCATGTGATCAGCACTGGGCCAATCATCACTGTCCAGACAGAGTGTCCAGAGCCCTGCATCAGCTCAGTGCAATATGAAAACTGCTTGCTCTGGGGGCACTTGTGTGTGCTCACTCCCAAGCCGCCTCTGTGTCTCTATGAGACACACAGAGCATAATTCAGCCCCGCCCCCACTCTGATTGGGCCAGTTAGAAGGGAGAGGCCTTGCCCATATAGTATAGGGAGGGTGAGCTGCACACTAAAGATTTTTACTTTCGTGCATATGCATGAAGGTAAAAAAAACATTTAGCCTTTGCAACCACTTTAAATTAGCTAAATACATTCCCGGTGCATACAAAAAAAGACTAGAGCAGGCAGTATCTGGAGCAACTGGCCATGGTAACCGATCAGCTTCTAATTTCACTTTCTCAGCCTAAAGCATTTTGCAAAAGAGCTGTTTAATCCTGCCTTATTTGATCCTCACCTTTTTCTACAGTCCCCAATCTATCTGCTGATAGAACAGAGCCTTGGAGGAGCTCTGCACATGCTCAGTTTGGTGTGTATTACTAGAGGGGTTTGCATGTGATCAGCACAGGGCCAATCGGCACTGTCCAGACAGAGGGTCAGGGGTCCTGCAGCCTCATATGACAATCATGGGAGAATAAAAACTCTGCTATATATTGCTGATGAGAAAGGGTATTTAGCAGTTCATATTTCTTAAAATAATTGCATTTCCATGTTCTGTATACTGTGGGAGACCAAATATAGTGAATGCAGGCTCCTGGGTTTTGCACGATCTTAAGGCTTTGTTTACACCTGTGGTTGGGGTGGTAAACACAGTAAGGTACATTTTTGTAATGCTCCACCTTAACCGCTTCCCACCCGCCCTATGGCCGAATGACGGCCTTAGAGCGGGCGGCTTCCTTCGCCTGGCCGTCCCTGGACGGCCTGGTGTTTACTTCCACAATGCGCGCCCCCGAAGTATTGTATTTGCTGTGTCTCCCGGAGACAGGCAAATACAGATCGCCGTGAACGGCCAATCAAAGCGGCCGTTCACAGCGCGATCGCAGCTGCCAATGGGAGATGATCTCATATGTAAACATATGAGATCATCTCCCATTGCCGTGTCTCTCCCTCCTCACACAGAGACAGCGTGTGAGGAGGGAGAGCGATCTAAGTGTAAGCCCCAGTGCAGCCCCAGTGCCAGTCTCAGCCCCAGTGCCAGTCTCAGCCCCAGTGCCAGTCTCAGCCCCAGTGCCTGTGTCAGCCCCAGTGCCAGTGTCAGCCCCAGTGCCATCTGTCAGCCCCAGTGCCAGTGCCATCTGTCAGACCAGTGCCATCTGTCAGCCCAGTGCCATCTGCCAGTAGTGCCAGTGCCGCCAGTGCCACCTGCCATCGCCTGCCGTCAGCCCCAGTGCCGTCAGCCCCAGTGCCGTCAGCCCCAGTGCCGTCAGCCCGTGCCGCCAGCGCCAGTGCCGCCTGCCAGCCCCAGTGCCACCCATCAGCCCCAGTGCCGCCCGTCAGCCCCAGTGCCGTCCGTCAGCCCCAGTGCCGTCAGTGCCGTCAGCCCCAGTGCCGTCAGTGCCGTCAGCCCCAGTGCCACCTGCCAGTGCCACCTGCCAGTGCCATCCATCAGCCCCAGTGCCGTCAGCCCCAGTGCCGTCAGCCCCAGTGCCGTCAGTGCCGCCAGTGCCAGTGCCACCTGCCAGTGCCACCTGCCAGTGCCAGTGCCACCTGCCAGCGCCAGTGCCATCCGTCAGTGCCATCCGTCAGCCCCAGTGCCAGTGCCACCTGCCAGTGCCACCACCAGTGCCGCCAGTGCCAGTGCCGCCAGTGCCACTTGCTAGTGCCACCTGCCACCTGCCAGTGCCACCTGCCAGTGCCACCTGCCAGCGCCAGTGCCATCCGTCAGCCCCAGTGCCGTCAGCCCCAGTGCCGCCAGCCCCAGTGCCAGTTCCACGTGCCAGTGCCACCTGCCAGTGCCACCTGCCAGTGCCACCTGCCAGCGCCAGTGCCACCTGCCAGCACCAGTGCCATCCGTCAGCCCCAGTGCCATCCGTCAGCCCCAGTGCCGCCAGCCCCAGTGCCACCTGCCAGTGCCACCTGCCAGCGCCACCTGCCAGCGCCATCTGCCAGCCGCAGTGCCATCTGCCAGCCCCATTTGCCAGAGCAATTAGCCAGAGCAAATAGCCAGCACCATCTGCCAGTGCCAGCCCCAGTGCCAGCCCCAGCCCCATCTGCCAGCGACATCTGCCAACCCCATCTGCCAGCCCCATCTGCCATCCCCATCTGCCTCCAGTGCCATCTGCCTCCAGTGCCATCTGCCTCCAGTCAGTGCCACGTGTCGTCAGTGCCACGTGGGGTCACTTTGTGGGCATTTCCATTGTCCTGGTGCTCCAGGGCCTTCAAAACTGTAATAGGTGGTTGAGAAATAAGATGTGTAATTTATGCTCCTAGAACGCCTGATGGTGCTATTTCAATATTGGGCCTGTAGAATGTATTTTGGGGTGTCATTTTTGCTATGTACATGCTATGTGTTGGAAATATCTTATAAATGGACAACTTTGCGTAAAAAAAATGCGTTTTCATTTTTTTCCACATTTTCCCAAAACTTCTGAAAAAAAAATGAACCATTCAAACGACTCATTATGCCTCATAGATTATACGTTGGGGTGTTAGCTTTCCAAAATGGGGTCATTTTGTGGGCATTTCCATTGTTCTGGTGCTCCAGGGCCTTCAAAACTGTAATAGGTGGTTGAGAAATAAGATGTGTAATTTATGCTCCTAGAACGCCTGATGGTGCTATTTCAATATTGGGCCTCTGTATGTGGTCAGGCTGTGTAAAAGTCTCACACATTTGGTATCGTTATACTCAGGAGGAGTAGTAGAACGTATTTTGGGGTGTCATTTTTGCTATGTACATGCTATGTGTTGGAAATATCTTATAAATGGACAACTTTGCGTAAAAAAAATGCGTTTTCATTTTTTTCCACATTTTCCCAAAACTTCTGGAAAAAAAATGAACCATTCAAACGACTCATTATGCCTCATAGATTATACGTTGGGGTGTTAGCTTTCCAAAATGGGGTCATTTTGTGAGCATTTCCATTGTTCTGGTGCTCCAGGGCCTTCAAAACTGTAATAGGTGGTTGAGAAATAAGATGTGTAATTTATGCTCCTAGAACGCCTGATGGTGCTATTTCAATATTGGGCCTCTGTATGTGGTCAGGCTGTGTAAAAGTCTCACACATTTGGTATCGTTATACTCAGGAGGAGTAGTAGAACGTATTTTGGGGTGTCATTTTTGCTATGTACATGCTATGTGTTGGAAATATCTTATAAATGGACAACTTTGCGTAAAAAAAATGCGTTTTCATTTTTTTCCACATTTTCCCAAAACTTCTGGAAAAAAAATGAACCATTCAAACGACTCATTATGCCTCATAGATTATACGTTGGGGTGTTAGCTTTCCAAAATGGGGTCACTTTGTGGGCATTTCCATTGTTCTGGTGCTCCAGGGCCTTCAAAACTGTAATAGGTGGTTGAGAAATAAGATGTGTAATTTATGCTCCTAGAACGCCTGATGGTGCTATTTCAATATTGGGCCTCTGTATGTGGTCAGGCTGTGTAAAAGTCTCACACATTTGGTATCGTAATACTCAGAAGGAGTAGCAGAAAGTATTTTGGGGTGTCATTTGTGGTATACACATGCCATGTGAGCGAAATAACCTATTACATTGAAAATTTTGTGAGAAAAAAAAAAAATCTTAATTTTGCAAAGAATTGTGGGAAAAAGATGACAACATCAAAAACCTCACCATGCATCTTAGTAAATACCTTGGAATGTCTACTTTCAAAAAAGGGGTCATTTGGGGGGTATTTGTACTTTCCTGACTTGTTCGGGTCGCAAGAAATGAGATAGGCCACCAGTACATCAGATGTGATCAATTTTGTGCGATTCGCACCACAGCTTGTAGACTCTCTAACTTTCACAAAGACCAAATAATATCCACTAATTTGGGTTATTTTTACCAAAGACATGTAGCAGTATAAATTGTGGCCAAAATTTATGAAAAAAAATGATAATTTGCAAAATTTTATCACAGAAACAAAGAAATATGCGTTTTTTTTGAAAATTTTCGGTCTTTTTTCATTTATAGCGCAAAAAATAAAAACCCCAGAGGTGATCAAATACCACCAAAAGAAAGCTCTATTTGTGGGAAAAAAGGGACACAAAATGTATTTGGGTACAGTGTTGCATGACTGAGTAATTGTCATTCAAAGTGTGAGAGCACCAAAAGCTGAAAATTGGTCTGGTCAGGAAGGGTGTTTAAGTGCCCAGTAAGCAAGTGGTTAAAGCGGAGTACCACGTTTTTTTTTTTTCCGTTTTTTTTTAAGTCAGCAGCTACAAATACTGCAGCTGCTCACTTTTAAAATATGGGCACTTACCTGTCCAGGGCGCCCGTGATGTCGGCACCCGAAGCCGATCTGTCCCACGGCTCTCGGGTGCTGCTGCCGCCATCTTCGGTAAGGGAATCAGGAAGTGATGCCAGTTTCCTACTGCACATGTGCTACTCGCGCTGTGCATTCCCACTGGTCCCTGCTGTCTCCTGGGACCCGCGTGTCTCCCAGAAAGCAGCGGGGGGCGGGGGGAGTGACGTAGATACCCACGGGTGGCATGGGAATCTATGCCCGGAAGTGGGAGAAAAATGCCTGTATTAGACAGGTATCTGCTCCCCCCTCCCCCCTGAAAGGTGCCAAATGTGACACCGGATGGGGGGAGGGTTCCAAAAAGTGTAAGTTCCATTTTTGTGTGGAACTCCGCTTTAAGTTTGCAAAGGCAGGATTTTCTCATCCGTGGCCATGATCCTTTTGCAGCAAAAGTTAAAGCCCATTTGGTGATCAGGCTGTGGCAGTAAGTTAATGGAGCCACACTGCAACTGTTCCCAATACACATGGTTGTGGTGCAGTAGTGCGGCATTTATGGGGTTAAAACAGGCAGTGAGGAGGCAGCATATCATCATCTTGTTGCCCTACGCCTATAGCGGAGAGTGAAAATTGCTAAAGTCCATAAGGGGTATGTAGGTATGGGAGCTGAAGTAGTTAAAAACACCACTAGTTCTATTGGCGTCTAGATATGTCAGTTTGATAACATCAAATACATCATTCAACCAGCACACGTGCAATCAAACATTATAGTTTTCATCAATCACGGCGCGTCTTGTGATAGAAGAGCTATTACTGAAAAGTAAAGTTGTGCCACCTGCTGACAAGCAGTGGAAATACACAGCCTGGGTTCCGTGTCAGTTATTTTTGAGACCGCATACAAATAGCTGCATTTGCACCTTTTATGTTTCCTGTGCATCATTGCTCTCTTGCCTAACTTTAGAAAACCTTGGGTTTTGTTGTATACACGATTGCTCACTTCACAGCAGCATTGAACAACTATGTGTATTTCTGACACATGAATCATTATATAGATTTGTATTGCACTGAAAAAAGAAGAAACTAAATTTGTATTGTGCATGATGCTGAAGGCTGTGCAATCAGTGGCGTCAGAATCTTTAATTTCCATTTACAACTACTGTAGTTCAATCGAGCAGCAAGGTCACTACCGCCATGCTCAAGGTCTCTGAACATTATCTAGCCCTCCCTCTGTGCGGTCCTGTCTCAGTGATTTATTGTACTGGAACATTTCATAAAGCAGAGAGGCATTATTGGAATACAATAAAAATAGGAAATTTTCAATCAACTTATTAAGGGTGCTTAATCAAGATGGCAGCAAATAATACATATAATTATTCAGATATGTCCAATGTAGGCTAGCAAAATACATTTATTAAAAAAAAAAAAGAAATGAACACCATGCATCAACTTTATATTCCCTATCTAATACAGATTTGTTTCAGATCTGCAGCATTTTGTAAAAAAAAAAAAAAAAAAAAAACTTTTACTCTATATCCTACAGTGAGGGAAAATGTATTTGATCCCCTGCTGATTTTGTATGTTTGCCCACTGACAAAGAAATAGTCAGTCTATAATTTTAATGGTAGGTTTATTTTAACAGTGAGCGACAGAACAAAAATATCCACAAAACACATTTCAAAGAAGTTTTATATATTGATTTTCATTTGAAATAAGTATTTGATCCCCTATCAATCGGCAAGATTTCTGTCCCCCAGGTGTCGTCTATACAGGTAACGAGCTGAGATTAGGAGCACTCTCTTAAAGGAAGTGCTCCTAATCTCAGCTTGTTACTTGTATTCCAATCTCTCCACCATGACTAAAAGAGCTGACCAAAGGTGCTAATGAACATCTGAATAATTCAGAGGAGAACTGGGTGAAAGTTCTGTGGTCAGATGAGACCAAAATCAAGTTCTTTGGCATCAACTCAACTCGTCATGTTTGGAGGAGGAGGAATGCTGCCTATGACCCCAAGAACACCATCCCTACCATCAGACATGGAGGTGGAAACATTATGCTTTGGGAGTGTTTTTCTTCTAAGTGGACAGGATAACTTCACCGCATGAAAGGGACGAAGGACGGGGCCATGTACCATCAAATCATGGGTGAGAACCTCCTTCCCTCAGCCGGGGCATTGAAAAGGGGTTGTGGATGAGTATTCCAGCATGACAATGACCCAAAACACACGGCCAAGGCAACAAAGGAATGGCTCAAGAAGTAGCAAATTAAGGTCCTGTAGTGGTCTAGCCTGTCTCCAGACCTTAATCCAATAGAAAATATGTCAAGGGAGCTTCGAGTTACCAAACCTCAGCCTTGAAACCTTAATGGCTTGGAGAGGATCAGCAAAGAGGAGTGGGACAAAATCCCTCCTGAGATGTGTGCAAACCTGGTGGCCAACTACAAGAAATGTCTAACCTCTGTGATTGCTAACAAGGGTTTTGCCACCGAGTACTAAGTCATGTTTTGCAAAGGGGTAAAATACTTATTTCACTCTTTAAAACGCAAATCATTTTATAACTTTTTTGAAATGTGTTTTTTTCTGGATATTTTTGTTGTTCCGTCTCTCACTGTTAAAAAAAAAAACTACCATTAACATTATAGACTGATCATTTCTTTGTCAGTGGCCAAAACATCCAAATTTAGCAGGGGATCAAATACTTTTTTTCCTCACTGTACAAACCAACTTTGTAGCTTAGAGGAGTATTTTTTTCTTAAAGTGGAGTTCCACCCAAAAAAAAAGAAAAATTTCAATAATGTGAATAAAAAACTATATAAATACTCACCTCTTAATGCCTGTTGCTTTTTCTCTCGTAATCTGCCTCCTTCAGCACCTGGGCTCCTGACGTCACTTCCCTCGGCGCAGGAAGGGAGATCAGCTCTGCTCCCTCCCTCTAGGCAATCATGTGGGACACGTCACAGGTCCCAGATGATTGCACGGCACGGCGAGCGCATGCGCAGTGGGTGCCCGGGCGCACACAGTTACAAAGCCGGCAACGCTGAACAGAGGGGGAGACGAGCGGGGCTTCGATCCCCCACATCGCTGGACCCTGGGACAGATAAGTGTCCAGTTATTAAAAGTCAGCAGCCACAGTATTTGTAGTTGCTGACTTTTTTAATTTTATTTTTATTTTTTAAGCGGAACTCTACTTTAAGATCAGCATTATCCATTATAGCCAATGAGATGTTTACTATAATGCCGCGTACACACGAGCGGACTTTTCGAGGGACTAGGTCCGACGGACTTTCGGCGGAGTTCTGACAGAGTTCTGATGGACTTTCCGAATGAACGGACTTGGCCACACACAATCACACCAAAGTCCGACGGATTCGAACGTGATGATGTACAACCGGACTAGAATAAGGAAGTTCATAGCCAGTAGCCAATAGCTGCCTTTGCGTCGGTTTTTGTCCGTCGGACTAGCATACACACGAGTGGATTTCTCAGTAGGAACTGGGTCCGGCGGAGTTCCGGCAGAAAAATTTGAAACATGTTCCATTTCTAAAGTCTGACGGATTTTTGCAAATAAAAAGTCTGCTGCAGCCCACACACGATTGAATGGTCTGCCAGAATCGTTCCGTCGGACCTTTGATGTCGAAAAGTCCGGTCGTGTGTACGCGGAATTACTTTCTAATGCAGCAGTCCCCAACACTGACTTTTGAATGTCCTGTGACTCTCAGGTAACATTAATGTTGCTCATTGCAGCCTCTGCTTGCATATTCAGTACTTTTCTTTTCAGTACGATAACCCGTCCGGCCGTTTAGATCAGAATGACAGACGGAAGCAGACAGGCTGTCTGTTTCTATCCAACCACCCCCTAGAGAATGGGCTGTGTCCATGTCTGCTCTGCATAGTGGAGCAGACACTGACCTGTCATCCACCTGGTCAGCAGAGAGATTCCCCTGCTGAGCAGGCAGAAGCGCATTACGGAGTCCACTCTATTTGAAAGGGGCCTAACAAGTTAGATTCTTCAACACTTTGGTTACCAAGGGACCAACAGCCAGTAGGAAGAGTGACAGTTGCATTTCAAATGTAGACCATTAGACATAATTTAAGTTCTGCAATTAATAAGAGAAATACACTAGGAGCTGAGACATCATCCCCTTATTCTTGTTTGATTACTATAGCATCAAGATTGCACTCCTCCTGTAAAAAATGTCAGAATAAGAAAGTAAAAATGTTATTGACTTTTAGGGTAGTAGTTATGTAAAGCTGAACTCCAGGCAGATATAGAAACACAAATGAATGCAGCTCTGTATTCATTAATACATCAGTAAATATATTTTTTTAAATGAACCCCTGGTAAAGTACCAGATATTGACTTGGTACCAGCCTCTTGCAGTCCTCTGTACAGCATTCAATGCAGTAGAGAAATATCAGGTCCGCTGCCCTGTCAGGGTAGTGCTATGTACAGTATCTCACAGAAGTGAGTACACCCCACACATTTTTGTAAATATTTTATTATTTATTTTCATGTGACGTAGTGTAAAGTGCATGTACAGCTTGTATAACAGTGCAAATTTGCTGTCCCCTCAAAATAACTCAACACACAGCCATTATTGTCTAAACCGCTGGCAACAAAAGTGAGTTCACCGCTAGGTGAAAATGTCCAACTTGGCCCCAATTAGTCATTTTCCCTCCCCAGTGTAATGTGACTCGTTAGTGTTACAAGGTCTCAGGTGTGAATGGGGAGCAGGTGTGTTAGATTTTGTGTTATCACTCTCACTCTTCTCATACTGGTCACTGGAAGTTCAACATTGCACCTCGTGGCAAAGAACTCTGTGAGGATCTGAAAAAAAGAATTGTTGCTTTACATAAAGATGCCCTAGGCTATAACAAGATTCATTTATTTATTTATGTGTTTGAAATTTCTTAAAGTTTTTATACTGGTTATTAATGAGTATTAAGAAAATCACATAGTAATTAACCAAGTCTAACTGCATGGTGGGAACAGGGGATTGGTAGTTCCACCAAAAAGCAGTAAAAGCGCTGTTAGTGTTTGACTTGATGCTATTAGGTCAACCACATTGATTTATACTATTTAGTTTTTGTTTTTATAATAGCTGCTGAATTACCTAGTATTTGCCCCAGGTGGGAATTTTAATCGCATACACGAGCGCTGGGGACAGGTGCATATACACTAATTGCTGAGTGGATACGTTGTAAGGCTGGCCGCAGGCCAGCCTGTATTTGTAGGAGGAGCCTGAGAGGGCTATTTAAACCTCCTCCTCTGTCAGGGCCAGTGTCGGTGGGATTTCTGGGAGGATGGTCGTCATTTTCAGCTGTCCCCCTTACTGATGGAGGATCAGTTCCTCGTCTGACCCCATCATCCCTGGGTTCTACTTGGGCCGCCCTGCCTGTCCTTGCGGCCCCATGTTCCAGCTTCATGGGAGGGTGCCTGGGGATCCTCCTCACACTCTCCCCTTTTTTGCTCATTCTGGCTCGCGTGCAGCCCTCCCCGTTTCCCACGGCGCTCATGCTGGGGGGGGTGCTGTCCGCCGCCCGCCCGTCCTTCCTTCCAGCCTCGGTGTGGCTGGCTTGGCCTCGGTCCACCAGCCACACGGCTGTCAGAGCCCTTGGCTGTTTGAGCAGGGAACTAGGGTTAGATCGTCAGCTCTTGGGCGCACGTGGGGGTGTGGGTGTCGTGGCGATGTCCCCTCCCCTCACTGTCTGCTCCTCCGTCCTCCTAGCTGTGCACACAGCCCGGGGCCCCGGTCCTTTTACCTGCCTCCTTGGCAGCTGCCGTTGTCGTCTGGCTCTCTCCGCCCTTTCAGCACGCATGAGAGGCAGCCGGAGCCCCGCAGGGACATCGTGTCAGCCAGGCACCACTTGGCCAAGTTTTGGGACGCTCCAGCGAGGCAGGACAGCGGCGACATCTCCGGCGATGACAGGTGCACGCCCTGCTGGGACCCCTCGGACGCGTATTGTGCTCCGCCCGCCGTTTCCCCTGGTGAGGGGAGGTGGAGGTAGTCGGCCGCCGCCGGCTGGCCTTCTCCCCTCGCAGGTACAGAGCACCCGTCGTTTCTCCTCGTGGGGGGGGGGGGGTGATCGGCCGCGCCGGCTCCCCCTCCCCCCTCACATATGCAGGGTAACTGCCGATTCTCCTGGCGGGGGGGAGGGGGGGTATTCGGCCGCGCCGGCTCCCCCCCCCCCTCACATATGCAGGGTCAAATACTAAAATTATCTCTAAGGTGCAAGATACAAGTTTCACCTGTTTTATAGATAATACCTGCTAATGATTCTTTTACATAAAGTTTATCAGCAGATTAACAAATATATGGTCTGTTTACATGGAAAAAAAAAAAAATTAATGACCACGTTTTTTACCTGCAGATGGGTTCATCAGTCTGCTGCTTCTTCTTGCCGGCTGGGGGAGGGACAAGACCTGTAAATGTTACGTAACTCAGCTAGACAGGATTGCACTGCGTGGCAGAGCTGTGTAAATCTCAGAACTGGGTGGACAGATATACATTTATTTATTTATTTTTGGTGACTTTACAGTGCTTATGGTGTGTGTTTTGTTAGGTCATGCGACTCAAAAGCATCAAAACGGTAACACAGGTGCGTTATTAATGTGTTCTTGCTGCATTTTCAATACTTTTCATTGGGTCCCCTCCTGAGCTCCACCTGGTGGGCCTCCTGAGCTCCACGTGGTGGGCCCCCCCCCACCCGCCTGAGCTCCACGTGGCGGGTCTCCTCACCTGCCTGAGCTCCTCGTGGCGGGTCTCCTCACCCGCCTGAGCTCCACGTGGCGGGTCTCCCCACCCTCCTGAGCTCCACGTGGCGGGTCTCCCCACCCTCCTGAGCTCCACGTGGTGGGTCTCCTCACCCGCCTGAGCTCCACGTGGCGGGTCTCCTCACCCGCCTGAGCTCCACGTGGCGGGTCTCCTCACCCGCCTGAGCTCCTCGTGGCGGGTTTTCCCACCCGCCTGAGCTCCACGTGGCGGGTCTCCCCACCCGCCTGAGCTCCACGTGGCGGGTCTCCCCACCCCGTCTGAGCTCCTCGTGACATTTCTGTCACAGCGCTCAGTCTAGCATTTCCGTAACGGCGTTATGTCCAGCATTTTTGTTGCAGCGTTCTGTGTAAGCGTTCTGTCCAGTTTTTTCGTCACAGCGTTCTGTGCGGCTTTTCCGTCACGGCGTTCTGTGCGGCATTTCCGTCACAGCGTTCTATGCAGCATTTCCGTCACAGCGTTCTGTGCAGCATCTCCTGTAGTTTGTCAGTCATAGTATTCTGTCCAGCATGTCTGGCATAGCGTTTTTTGCCCCTGGATGCCTGTCTTAGCTTTCTGCCCCGGCATGTCTGTCGTGGCTTTCTGCCCTAGGACTTCTGTTTTCTTTTGCATTAACTGCTATATATGAGTGGAGCCAGTGGCGTTACCCGTTTGGCAGTCATGGTTATGTGAGTGGATTGTCGTGTGTGTAGCACGCAGGAATGGTAATCATTGCGCAACGAAGATTTCTTATTTGGTGCTCAGATCTGGGATAATACGTTTGTGTTTAATAATCATTGAGAAGGTATTCATACCTTCGAATGATTCGATCGTGAGTTATATTATTTGGAGAGCTATTGTGAAGATCGTAGTGGCACCCTCTTTTGATCGTGATCCAACTGCATTTGGAGCCACATATGGATATGGATGAAGCGACTATCGTATATGCTAATCTGTGGTCATAAGTTGATTCAAGTATTTTTGAGCATAGTACACTGCTATAGTTGTCTGCACGGATGCGTATGTGTGTGTATGTGTGTACACGCATATATATGTATATATGTGTATGGGTGTGTGTATATATATATATATATATATATATGTGTGTATGTATGTGTGTGTGTGTGTATATATATGTTCATTGATTTTGGCTTTTTGCACGATTTTTGGTTTATATATGGTTATCTGCGGCGGTCTGAACCAGGATTTCTGTCATGGCGGTCTGAACCAGGATTTCTGTCATGGCGGTCTGAACCAGGATTTCTGTCATGGCGGTCTGAACCAGGATTTCTGTCATGGCGGTCTGAACCAAGATTTCTGTCATGGCGGTCTGAACCAGGATTTCTGTCATGGCGGTCTGAACCAGGATTTCTGTCATGGCGGTCTGAACCAGGATTTCTGTCATGGCGGTCTGAACCAGGATTTCTGTCTTTGCATTTCTGTCTCTGCATTCAGTCTCAGTGTGTTTTCGGGCTTTGCATTACTGGCCAGGATTCTGCTGTTGCTTTGCTGTCTCAGTTTTTCTGTTATAGCATTTCTGCCCCAGGATTTCTGGCATTTCATTTAGGCCTCAGCGTTTTCAGTCTTGGTTGTTGCTGTCATTGCGTTTTGCCTCGGGTTCTGTCACTACGTTTCTGCTTCAGCTTTAAGTTTCAGCGTTTTCTGGCATGGTGTTTTTCATCATGGCATGTTGTGTTTCTGTCTCAGCGTTTTTCTGTCTCAGCGTTTTTCTGTCTCAGCGTTTTCTGTCTTTATGTTGCTGCCAGCATGCCTGTGATGGTATTTCAGACTTGGTGTCCGAGTCTCAGAGTTTCTCAGAGGGGCGTTGTTCACTCATGGCATACTCTGGTAGTCATTCGTCTGTGTTGATTGTCATGTCCCATTCATGTCTGTGTCATGTTTTGTTCCTGGGTCAGGTAGCTAGGGCTTACACGTCAGGATCTGTCACGTCTATAGATCCATACGGGCTGAGGTTCATTTATTAATTGGTTGTTGTCCACAATCTTCTCGCCCATATACCATACGTCATACGTTGCATGTTCATTCACCACATCTATACGACTACCCACCATTGCCTGTGGGTACACTGGCCCTGAGTTTTCAGTTGATTACCTGTCTCTGCACCGCAGGTTACTCGGGCTTGCTTATCACTTACATGTGGGGGGGGGGGGGTTCTTTTACGCACAGTGGTCTTGATTTTCTGCTCATGTTTCTTTCTTAGTTAGGCAGGGGGGGTATTGTTGTTCTCATGTCTGGTTGTCTGTCATTTCTCTAGTTTGTGTTTCAGGTTGGGCCGTCTTGGCATCCATACCGATATCATCCATGCTTGCTATCACTTCCTTCAGCCCGGCCGTTGTTGGGGGCTAGTTGATTGGTGCTGATGTCATTTCACCTCCGGGCTCACCCTTGGGTCAGAAGCAGTCGGAAAATGTTCCTTCAATTGATGTCCTGTTGTGTTGAGGCCCTGGTTACTGCCCAGGGATGTATAGTCTCTCTCAGGGTGTTTGTTAAGCCACGTCCCCGTGACGGTCCTTGGGGGGGTAGGTTGGGCAGATGTCACAATGGTTTTGGATTCCACTCTTGGCTCTGATCTTGTTGAACTTATTGCCTGGAGTTCCACTTAGGGACATCAGTCCAGTCGTCTTTTCCGAACCCCAGCTTGTTCCAAGTAGGGGGGCTTGGGTATGTCTGTATCATGCCATGGGGACTATTTCCCTGGGAGGGAGTCTGGCCCTCCTTGGTTCAGGATTCTGTCCCAGCTGTTGGGTTCAGGCTGTAGCATGACCCGATGGTATCCGGTGGGACCTGGGTCCTGCGTCCAGTATGGTTTCTCCTGGTTGACAGTATTATTGCCATGGTGCATGGGCCTTATCCGCTTACTCCGTCACATCCATCAGGTTTTCAGCTTTTCGCACTCCTGCTAGTGGTCTTTTTGCCACTCACCCTCTTGGGGGGTATGACTCTGGGCTATTTTCAGGTGTTCATTGGGGTATTTCGCATCTTTACAGGGGTTTCCTCGGGCCAGGCCTTGTTCCTTTCCCCTCTCTTATCCTCTCATTTCACAAGCAGTTCATTCTCGGGTCTGGGTGTCGCGGGCATCCGGCTCAATTCAATCTTTCAGGGGTTGTTCAGTTGGGTTCAGGGTAGTGTCA
This sequence comes from Lithobates pipiens, assembly GCF_037356315.1. Taxonomy (NCBI): domain Eukaryota; kingdom Metazoa; phylum Chordata; class Amphibia; order Anura; family Ranidae; genus Lithobates; species Lithobates pipiens. The sequence continues at coordinate 279,812,988 of NW_027507903.1, read as the reverse complement.
CAGGTTCAATAGGGGGTTCCTTCTCATTGCCAAGTCAGGAGTCGGTGTGTTCTTTTGCCATTGCGAACACTTTCCGGGTACTTGCGGGATACGTACTGCTGCTGTCCGGGAGCACACCTTTATCGTGATTGTTCATTACCTTCCCTTCTTCACCTAAATTTTGTGTCTTTTTGCCCTCTTCTCAGGCATACTGACCAGCTAGGCCAAGGCACACTTCAGGCCTTGGTTCTTAGGAGTATCGCATTTCCCGCTTGAAGACTCTGACTACAAGTTGTAAGGCTGGCCGCAGGCCAGCCTGTATTTGTAGGAGGAGCCTGAGAGGGCTATTTAAACCTCCTCCTCTGTCAGGGCCAGTGTCGGTGGGATTTCTGGATTCCCACCCACCCGTTCCCCAGTTTCATACATTCTCATAGTATTTTGTTCTTATTCTTACATTCAGGGTATGCCCTCTTCTCAGGCATACTGACCAGCTAGGCCAAGGCACACTTCAGGCCTTGGTTCTTAGGAGTATCGCATTTCCCGCTTGAAGACTCTGACTACAAGTTGTAAGGCTGGCCGCAGGCCAGCCTGTATTTGTAGGAGGAGCCTGAGAGGGCTATTTAAACCTCCTCCTCTGTCAGGGCCAGTGTCGGTGGGATTTCTGGATTCCCACCCACCCGTTCCCCAGTTTCATACATTCTCATAGTATTTTGTTCTTATTCTTACATTCAGGGTATGCCCTCTTCTCAGGCATACTGACCAGCTAGGCCAAGGCACACTTCAGGCCTTGGTTCTTAGGAGTATCGCATTTCCCGCTTGAAGACCCTGACTACAAACCTGTGTTATATTTATAATAAGATTGCCAAGACACTGAAACTGAGCTGCAGCATGGTGGCCAAGACTATACAGCGGTTTAACAGAACAGGTTCCACTCAGAACATGCGTCACCACAGTCAACCAAAGAAGTTGTGTGCACATGCTCAGTGTCATATCCAGAGGTTGTCTTTGGGAAATAGACGTATGAGTGCTGCCAGCATTGCTGCAGAGGTTGAAGGGGTGGGGGCAGCCTGTCAGTGCTCAGACCATACGCTGCACACTGCATCAAATTGGTCTGCATGGCTGTCATCCCAGAAGGAAACCTCTTCTAAAGGTGATGCAAAAGAAAGCCTGCAAACAGTTTTGAAGACAAGCAGACTAAGGACATGGATTACTGGAACCATATCCTGTTGTCTGATGAGACCAAGATAAACTTATTTGGTTCAGATGGTGTCAATCTTGTGTGGCGGCAACCAGGTGTGGAATACAAAGACAAGTGTGTCTTGCCTACATTCAAGCATGGTGGTGGGAGTGTCATGGTCTGGGGCTGCAGGAGTGCTGCCGGCACTGGGGAGCTACAGTTCATTGAGGGAACCATGAATGCCAACATGTACTGTGACATACTGAAGCAGTGCTTGATCCTCTCCCTTCAGAGACTGGGCCGCAGGGCAGTATTCCAACATGATAATGACTCCAAACACACCTCCAAGACGACCACTGCCTTGCTAAAGAAGCTGAGGGTAAAGGTGATGGACTGGCCATGGGTAATGGTGGCCACAGAAAATATTAACACTTTGGGCCCAATTTGGACATTTTAACTTAGGGGTGTACTCACTTTTGTTGCCAGTGGTTTAGACATTAATGGCTGTGTGTTGATTTATTTTGAGGGGACAGCAATTTTACACTGTTACACAAGCTGTACACTCACTAATTTACTTTGTAGCAACATGTCATTTCTTCAGTGTTGTCACATGAAAACAGAATATTTACAAAAATATGAGGGGTGTACTCACATTTGTGAGCTAGTGTATATCTGAGGACTGGAGAGACAGAAAAACAAATCCTTTGTATCTCTCATATATGTTTACATCTGTGTTATGTTGTTTTCCTGCAGTTCAGCTTTAAACTGACAATTAGATACATCAGGAATTGCATTGTTTCCATTTGTAAATCATTCACAAATGCGTGTTATAGTCACATATGATGCAAAAGGATGACTGAAATGATGGATTTTGCTCTCCCCGCCCTGATCCTCCTCTTTTTGGGTCCCCCGCGCGCGCTCCTGTGAATAAACATCGTCCAGGAGGTTTGTTGATGACCAGATTACCAGGTTAAAACACAGGGAAAAAAACGGATGCAGTCATCACATCTAATGATTGCTAAGCTGCAATATATTACATTTTTGGTTTTGGGTTTCCAGCTTTGTGTGTGTATAATAGAGATGACACTTTGGCAGTATTGTGTAGTAGAGGTATTCATATTGTAGGACAGACTATGCACATTTTTCTCTTTACTTGAGAATCTAAGGCTGCATCCCTCCTTGTTATCTGTGGTAATAGCTGTGTCATTTGTTGTAATTGGTGGAGACAAATTTATATGCACTGTTTTCTTTTGTATCGTGTATGTGGGGCTCTGGTCTATTATAGTCTTTAGAGTTGTTGCAAGCAACAGGAGGTTTTAAAATGCATAGCCATGTAATGTCAGAGAGAAAAGCAATTTCATAAACACCAAGAGCCCTTACTGAGGTGTTCTGCGTAAGTCTTATTTTGAAAGATTTTACACAGGCACACAAAAACAGAAACTTTGTATACCGTACTTCTCAGCAGGTGGTTTTCTTTAGATTTTTTTTTCTTTGGGTGGGGGGCTGCATTTGAATCTTTCCTACAGTTTCGTTTATTACACTCACTACAGGTACATTTTGGATATGCTCAGCACTATTAACTTGTCAAATAGTTCAATTACAAGTAGACAAAGAGTATCAGAAATGTTTGACTCTTATTTATAAAGATTAAAAATCTGGGGAATTCCATAATCACAAATGGAATCATGTAATTATACAAGCTTTAAAAAACGTGCAATATTTTCGGAAGCCTTCTTTAACCACTTTCAGACCGGACCATTTTACTGGTCAAAGACCAGACCACTTTTTGCGATTCGGCACTGCGTCGCTTTAACTGACAATTGTCGTGCAAAGTGGCTCCCAAACAAAATTGACGTCCTTTTTTTCCCACAAATAGAGCTTTCTTTTGGTGGTATTTGATCACCCCTGCGGTTTTAATTTTTTGCGCTATAAACAAATATAGAGCGTCAATTTTGAAAAAAACGCATTATTTTTTACTTTTTGTTATAATAAATATCCCCCAAAAATATATAAAAAAACATTTTTTCCCTCAGTTTAGGCCGATACGTATTCTTCTACATATTTTTGGTAAAAAAAATCGCAATAAGCGATTATTGATTGGTTTGCGCAAAAGTTATAGCGTTTACAAAATAGGGATAGTTTTATAGCATTTTTATTAATAATTTTTTATTATTATTTTTTACTAGTAATGGCGGCGATCAGCGATTTTTATTGTGACTGCGACATTGTGGGGGACCCATCGGACATTTTTGACACATTTTTGGGACCATTGTCATTTATACAGTAACCACTGCTATATAAATGCAGTGATTCCTGTGTAAATGACACTGGCAGTGAAGGGGTTAACCAGAGGGTGGCAGTGTAGGGGTTAAGTGTTCCTAGGGGTGTGTTACTAACTGTGGGGGGGTTGGGCTTTCATTTAGTGAACACTGATCTCTGCTCCAATCACATGGAGCAGAGATCAGCGTCACTAGTTGCTAGGCAGAATGGAGAAATGTTGTTTACAACGGCATTTCTTCATTCGGCCGCTCCGTGAGACGATCGCGGGGATGCCCGCGGCGATCGAGTCCGCGGGTCCCGCAACCAGACTCACGGAGATCCCGACCAGTGCGGGAGCGCGCCGCCGGTGGCGCACTCCCGATGGCAGGGCGGCAAATTTAAAGGGACGTACATGTACGCCCATTTGCCTGCCCGTGCCATTCTGTCGACGTACATCGTCGTGCGCTGGTCGGCAAGTGGTTAAGAACCTTGGCATCAGGGCACATGAGCAAGAATCGTGGCATTTGGCCGTTTGGTCACTTCTGAATGGGAGGAACAGTCAGTATGAACTCTGATTGTGTGACCACACACCTGCATATTTGGTCATGTATATGACCAACGTAAAACCAGGGATTTAACCACAACTATTTAAAGTACACCTGAACCCTAACTGGGTGACATTTAGTTTGCTAATAAATAAAATACTGATTTAGGTTATAATTTCTTGTTTTTGTTTCTGTACTCCTGATCTTGCTAAGTGTTTCAATGCATACTCTAGCATCATATTTATGTTTTGGACCAGCTTCCTGTTAGTAACAATGGTGGACCATATCTGAGCAATGTGTGTCAACAAGACCGCTCATAGTTAGGCATATGTGTGGCAAGGTGACCATGCAGGGGCACAATTGGGAGACAGGAACAGAACGTCAACTCTAAAAGGAAATGCTTACCTTGTGGCAGAACACTTGTTATTAATTAAAGGAGAAGTAGAGCCAAAGCTTGTTTGGCCATACTTCTGTGGATCACAGGAGTGCAGTTTGTTCTGCACTCCTGTTACCCATTTTTCAGCAGACAGTGGGCTGAAGACTGCTGATGTCACAGAGCCAGTCCAGGCTTGGGAACGATCACGACCATATGGTCAGGATCCACTCACATGCCTGGGCTGGCACCCAGCTCAGCCTCTCAGCGCACCCCTGAGCTGGTTTCTCCTGCCCCCTCCACAGCCCAGTGCTCCAGTGAGTGCTGGAGGGGCAGAGCAGACAGCGGTGACTGACAGCCACCAGCTCTCTGCTCAGGGAGCTCTGAGAACCAAGCAATCAGCGATGTTTGAACCGATGCTGCATCCACCTAGGTAAGTATTGATCTACAATAAAAATAAACTCCCATACTTCTCTTTTAATGAAAGCTGGAACTTTGGGTAATAAAATAAGAGCACAAGCAGGTATTTATATTCCATAGATAGCATTCAAGAGAACCCATTAACCTATATTCAGTTTTCCTATAAGTGATTGGGGGTGGATCAGAGATGTTAAATCAAGACTCAAATTGTGATAATGTTTTTCTGGTTTTCTTTTTATCTTCTGGCCATCTCTGAGGACTTAATCTCAGCTAGAGAACTGTAGGGGAAGGCTAAATTCACCTTGGCTGAACATGTTACATGCTACACCCATATTCAGAGTGGTGGCTCTGATTTTAAGCACAATGCCAGAAATGGAGAGTAGCTGAGCATATGAAGAGTGGTTGAAGCAGTGAAGTTGATTTACTAAAACTGGAGAGTACAAAATCGTTACCGCTTTGCAAGGTAGCCAATCAGCTTCTAACTTCAGATTGTTCAATTAAGCTTTGACAAAAAAAAAAAAATGGAAGCTGATTGGTTTATTTGTTATACCTGCAAAAGAGATCCAGCAGGACTTGAGTTTCTAACTAAAGTTCCACTTTAATCGCATCCATTGCAATTTGTTAGCATTTGGTTGACACATTTTTCAGAATTGTGGCTGTTTTGATTAAAATGACTGATGAGTAAACCATCATAGGATAATTTCAATCAATTGGGTTGGAAGCATCAGGTAAAGTACTAGCACCGGATGTCTTAAGTATCAATCACTATCCCTGTTATCACTTGTGGTTTTAGTTTTACAGAATAGGTTGGTACTAAGCGACGAATATGATATACTTCATCGTTTTTTGTTGCAATGACATTTTACTTGTATGATTTTCTTTTATGATAATCTTGCATCTATTCCAAGTGTGTCCTCAGCTATGACCTTGGTAGCATTAGATTAATATGATTTACAAAAGTATCACATACAGGAAGATTCTAACAAGAATCCAGAGACACAACAAATGTTCTGTAATGCTGTTAGCAATGTAATGTGCTGCATTGCAGAAGTACTGAAGTGGTTATGAATATAAAACCTGTATGCCTGGATTAGTGCCATTTAATCTCATAAGAGAGTCGACTTCAGCACACAGCAAACTCTGACCTTCTTCCATAAAACATATTTTGCTTCTTCTGATTTGCGCCATATATGGGGCAATTTAGCCATTAGCCCAACTTAGCCCTAATTCTACATCCCATCTTTATATTTACTAAGTTTAAATGTTGGTTTTTGCTTCTCTAATGGAATAGTAGACTTCACTTAAAGCTAAACTAAAGCCACTGAATTAACTAGTGCACTTAAAGCGAAATTAAATCTACTGATTTAACCATTTCCCAAAAGCAAGTGCAGGTTAGAAATGTTCAATAAATGTTATTACATCCTTAAAGTGGTTGTAAACCCTTACAAACCACTTTGACCTACAGGTAAGCCTAGATTAAGGCTTACCTGTAGGTCCAAGAAATATCTCCTAAACCTATATGGTTTAGGAGATATTTGCCTGAAAACAGGCACCGCTGTCTACGGCGCATGCGCCGTAGACAGCGGCGCGCAGGCGCACTGAGTGCGGCATTTTCAACAACGGAGCTGCCGCGCGTGTCGGCTCCCGTGCGCATGCGCGGGAGTGACGTCATCGCGGCTTTCGCCGAAAGACAGCTGCGGAGCTGCGAGACCCCACCAAGAAGATGGATGCGGCGGACTACAGGGGACAGCGGCGACTTCGCTGGCTCCTGTGTCAGGTAAGTGACACATAATGGACTACTATGCGAAGCATAGTAGTCCATTATGCTTTGCCTTTGCAGGGAATGAAAGAGGAAGTAAACTCATCAGGGTTTACTTCCTCTTTAATAAAAAAAATGCCAATGTTGTTTTCTGCAGTGTTTTCATCTGCACTCTGCCTACTAGTGCATGCGCAGTGTATGCTAATTTAACCACTTGCTTACTGGGCACTTAAACACCCTTCCTGCCCAGACCAATTTTCAGCTTTCGGTGCTCTCACACTTTGAATGACAATTACTCAGTCATGCAACACTGTACCCAAATTAATTTTTTGTCCTTTTTTTCCCACAAATAGAGCTTTCTTTTGATCACCTCTGGGGTTTTTATTTTTTGCGCTATAAATGAAAAAAGACCGAAAATTTTGAAAAAAAACGCATATTTCTTTGTTTCTGTGACAGAATTATGCAAATTATTAATTTTTCTTCATAAATTTTGGCCACAATTTATACTGCTACATATCTTTGGTAAAAATAACCCAAATTAGTGGATATTATTTGGTCTTTGTGAAAGTTAGAGAGTCTACAAGCTGTGGTGCGATTCGCACAAAATTGATCACATCTGATGTACTGGTGGACTATCTCGCTTCTTGTGACCCGAACAAGTCAGGAAAGTACAAATACCCCCCAAATGACCCCTTTTTGGAAAGTAGACATTCCAAGGTATTTAGTAAGAGGCATAGAGAGCTTTTTGATGTTGTCATTTTTTCCCACAATTCTTTGCAAAATTAAGATTTTTCATTTTTTTTTTCTCCACAAAATTGTCATTGTAATAGGTTATTTCTCTCACATGGCATGTGTATACCACAAATGACACCCCCCAAAAAATTCTGCTACTCCTCCTGAGTATTACAATACCACATGTGTGGGACTTTTTCACAGCCTGGCCACATAGAGAGGCCCAACATGCAGGTAGCGCCATCATGTGTTCTAGGAACATAAATTACACATCTAACTTGTTGACTATTTATTACACTTTTGAAGCACCAGGACAATGACAGATGGCACTGATACGTGGCAATGATGACACTTAAACGTGGCACTGATGACACGTGGCACTGATGACAGATGGCACTAATATGTGGCACTGATGACAGATGGCACTAATATGTGGCACTGATGACACGTGGCACTTATACGTGGCACTGATGACACGTGGCACTAATACGTGGCACTGAAGACACATGGCACTAATACGTGGCACTGATGACAGATGGCACTAATACGTGGCACTAATACGTGCCACCGATGACAGATGGCACTAATACATGGCACCGATGACACGTGACACTGATGACAGATGGCACTGATAAGTGGCATTGATGACACGTGACACTGACAACAGATGGCCCGTGACACTGACAGGTGGCACTGATGACAAATGGCACTGATACGTGGCACTGATGACAGATGGCACTAATACGTGGCACTGATGACAGATGGCACTATGTGGCACTGATGACACGTGGCACTGATGACAGATGGCACTTATACGTGGCACTGATGACAGATGGCACTGGGGACAAATGGCACTGGGGGCAGGTAGCACTGGGGTGGATGGCACTGGGGGCAGGTAGCACTGGGGTGGATAGCACTGGTGCGGATGGCACTGGGGTGGATGGCACTGGGGCAGGATAGCACTGGGGCAGGATGGCACTGCTGGGGGGGGATGGATGGCACTGCTGGGGGAGGATGGATGGCACTGCTGGGGGAGGATGGCACTTTTTTTTTTTTTTATCAAAGGAAAGCAGAACGGCTGCCGCTGCAGCCGTTCATCTCTCCCCTCTCACACTCTGTGTGAGGAGGGAGAGCGGCGCTGAGAGATGATCTCATATGTTTACATATGAGATCATCTCCCATTGGACACGCCGGGGGACACGAGCGAACACAGAACTTCCGCGATGCGCGCCCGCGGCGGCGCGCATTGCGGAAGTAAACATTAGGGCATCCAGGGACGGCCCCCCGGACGAATGCGCCTGCTCTACGGCCGTCATTCGGCTATAGGGCGGGCTCGAGGTGGTTAAAGGCATGCCCCTGGTGACAACAGTCACAGTTGCTAATGTGCTTAAAGCAGACCTTCACTCTTTATATGAACTTTCCCCCTCTCCACCCCTCCTCCCATTCTCTTCACAAATCATTTTTTTTAAATGTACCTTCTTTTGGGGAAAAAAAAGCGTGGCCCCGCCTGTCAATGCACTTCACTTGCCTAGTCTAATGACGTACATAGTGCTCACTAGGCCTTTAGTCATTCATTCAGAAGTAGAAAGGAGGCAGGCCTAGTGGCACATCATCATGAGGCCCCCTAGTTGAACCCAGAATAGCCGGCTGGTCTCTTGATGATGTGACAAGTAAGATGGTGGCATGGGACCCAGCAGTGTCTGCTGACAGAAGGATGTCAGCAATATAACGTTGGATCTGGTAGCTGGGGGAGTATCCAAACTCTGCCTAGAACATGTGGTAAGCAGGGGCAAAAACAAAATGGGGTGGAGGGGGTGTACACTGAAGGTCCTCTTTAGGTCAGCACTTAACTGATCAATCAAGCCCTCAAATGACTGCTGTCAAGTTTTTTTTGCTGTCCACATCCTGGTTTTGAAGATTTTCCCTCACCTCTTGTCCTGGGAATCATACAGGTAGTAAGGGAAATCTCCTAATATGGATGCAAAAAACAAACTTTTACCCATTCTATTTAGAGTGCCTCTGTCATTCTCACCTAGATGAGAATGATATGCCCTGCAATATCTCCATCCTATATCCTGGGAGGTTGCTGGAGCACATACACAGAATGGCCTGAGGGTGAAGCTGGAGGCGAATTGTTGGAGGCCAGCTGCCTGAACTCAAATTGGATGGCCAGCTCCCAATATGGTAGCAGAATGGCAGATCAACAGTTGTTTTACTGGGCAGGTGAGTATGTTTTCTGAAGAGAACCCAGCAAAACATGTAAGAAGAATGGGGAAAAAAACAGCTGGGGGGTGGATAAGGGAGGACGTAAAGTTACTCTTTAAGGGCTTCTATTGCATTCTTTGTTGTCACTCCAATGAAGTCCTTCACTTTCCATGCTGGTGATCACACAGGGAGAAAGGTAAAATTACTCCAATTGGCTCAATTACAGCAGCTAAAATCTGAGTTTTTACTCCTCTCCCAACTCTGACAAACAATTAAGCTTTGACTGTAATTGGGCTTTTATATGAAATTCCACCTATCTTCTTCAGAATAAATGCTTTATTTATGCTTGATTTTAAATAACTTGAGAAGTCAGGCCCCTTTCACACTACCATGACTTCAAAGTTGCGATTTTGCCGCGATTTTGTTGTGATTTTGCAGGAATGCCTGTGCAAACTTGAGGTATATGGACCTCAACTCGCATTAAGGCGGACCAAAGTAGTACTGGGACTATTTTGAAATTTGCACGACTTGAAGTCGCACATATATGAATGGTTATCATTGGAAATCATGGGGAACAACTTATCATGCAACTTTGCAGTCCAAAGTCACAGGACAAGTCGCACAATTGTGAAAGGGGCCTTAGGCTTTATTACTGTTTTTTCATTTTTCTCTCATTCCAGTGTTATGTAGGTAAAACATAACATTAAATTATAATAAAATTCTGCCTTTTTGGACTAATTTAAATTTCTTCTCCCAGCTGCTATGAGATGTGTGTGCTGTTCATAAATCAGACACATATTCTTAAATTGTGATATCAGCTCAGCCTGCCCAAAGGCAAAAGTCCCGGTTACTGTGTCCTACCTCTGCTGTCCTTGTTCTACCTCTGAAGGTAGATATGGCAGAAAAGAAATGTGTGTTCATGTAATAAAAAATTATGCTTTGGATGTAAGTGATTCATCCTACAAAACTTTAGCTTCTTGTTTGAAGCGTTTAAAGTCTAGAAAGCAAAAAGCATTAAAATTCACAGGAAGCAAGTCCCTGCTGAGTGACCATTAATTGCTTCAATTGACTTGCATGTCAATTGGGTTTTCAGTTCAGTGGATCCTGTCTCACTGATTAACCACAGGTATAAAGCAATCATGCCTGTATAAAGGGGGCTTTAGTGCAGAACACAAGGTATTTATATTTGGGTGTTTGTTTTATATCTTCATAGATTTCAGTTGTCAATGTCATTATATATTTCAAGTCCTAGGTGCATTAACACCTCATATGCTAATAATAGTATCCCATTGTTTCCTTCTGATGGAATATCTCTGCTGTCAACACAGTGTTACTAAAGTAGACCTTATCTGGCCTACATAGTGCCTAAGGTGACAGCAGTGCTGAAGTTCAGGCAGCTTGTGGTGCCAGCAGGAGCCCATATAAGCCTGAGGTTAAGATCTGTCCTCTTCTGACACTAAGCTATTCCCCCATCCTTCATCTTCTACTACTCAGTGAATGTGATATGGATTTGCGGGGCAGGGATTAAATTCAATATGTATAGGAGTTGTGGTCTTATATAGAGTTCAGGCCAGGCTTTCTCAACCAGGGTTCTGCAGACCCCTAGGTGTTCTCCAAAGGTTGCTGAAGGTTCCTTGAGCAATGCTCAATTACTGCCATTGACCTAAATAATCTTTTAGCTATCTGTAAGGGAGCAATCTTCTCACTGACCACCAAATTAAGGAAAATTCTTGCCACAGGCTACTAGTGTACCCAGTGTAATGGGACCCTGCAGTATAAGGGGGGCCTCCCCCAATGACCACCAATGTAAGAAGCCATCTTTTCACTGACTTCTATTATAATGGTGACCTTTTCTCACTGACCATTGGAGTAAGGGGGCTCTTTTCCCAATGACCTCCAATGCAAGGTGGTTCTTCTGCCACTGACCACTAATCCAAGATGCCTTTCTCCACTGACTACCAGTGTAAGGGAGCACTTTTCCACTGACCACTAGGAGAACATACAGTTTTTAGTGTCTGTTTTTAGTTTTAAATATTATTGCTGAAATATAATGAAGTCATGAAGAGAGGGTGCCATATTCACTATTCTTGTATTTTAAATCTAAACGTATTATTGTACTGTGAATTGTAGTGAATATTATTTGGGGTTCCCAGGGGCCTAAAAGGTATTTATAAGTTTCCTTTGTTATAAAAGGATTGAGAGAGGCTCTTTTAAGGCCTAGAATCCATGGTCTTTCCCTGAAGAGAGGGCTCTATTTAAACACCAGCACAGGTACAAAGGCCAGTTTTTTTGCAAGGGCTTTTCATACTGAAAGGTATCCCTTGATTTCACATTCTTTTCTCTTTCTTTACTGGTACTGCAACATTGCTGCTGAAACATGGTTTAGCAATTCACTGTTTCTGTTAGTCTAATAGTCCTATGGGCTGTCGTCATATTGAACAGACTTTGGAAGAACATTTTAAGTTATATTTAACAGATGCAGTGAAAAGGTTTCCTTTGTTTGGTCCTGCTGTGGCCAATGTTTTTTTGGGTTCGACCATTTTCTTTCTGATGCATTGTTTGATTTAAAAAACTGTTTTCTCTTCTTTAACAATATGATTGAAGAATTTTGTTGACACTGATCAAACACACTGTTGTTGAAATCACATGCAGACCTATTTGGGGCAGGGATGATGTACAAATGTTTACTTCAGTTAGATGAGCTAATGATAGTATAGGATTGCTTCCCATGCGTTAATATGCTTTGTGCATCCTTATTGTGCCTTGCACTACTTTTTTGGTTATGCTTGATATTGGACTGTTTACAACCCACTTTGACAAGTTATGGGAATGCAGCTGTTGTATCATTTACAGTTATTGCATTCAGGCAATAAACGATGTCTTCCACATTCAAGTATTAGCTACATAGATGAGACATTTTATATGCCAGCCCTTAATTTTTTTTTAATTGTGTGAAATTTAGAGGTTAGCAGTTCTGCATTTAAAGGCATAGTATATTAACCACTATAATTGCTCTTAGTCCTCACTCAAAGTAACCCTGTGAGTTAAAAAATAATCAAAATTTGGCAGCCTGTGTCTTCAACTATTGTTAATGATTGCTTTCTGGTGGTGGGGAACTCTCCCCACTGTCAGAATACAATAGCACAGTGCAAATGAATCATGTATGAGCTACCTAAGTCAGATAACTCGTAGACTTGAATTGTAAGAAAGAGCAGTAAAGCTCAATCACTGTGTAGCACTGAAAAGAAGGATGCATATGTAATGAGTTGTAACAGTTACAAAGTTCACATAAAAACGTTGCTCTTAATACTTTAACATAAGTGATCATTTAAATCAAGCTGATATCTTCGATCCAAAATAAATTGCTAAGACTATACATTTCCTTTAAACATTTAATTCAAATGATCCAAAAAGTCAATGAGAAGGACACGTACTGGAAAACCCAGCAGAGACATAATTTGATGAATTGTCAGTCCAATGTAGTTAGTCTGATTTCAGGATGTGCCAAAAGTGTTCTGGATGATGTATATTTTTCACGGAGCTTGTTCTCCACCTGAGCTGCATAGTCTAAATGTGAAATGCTCTCATCTCTATATGCTGCAGCTTGTACCTCCAAGATGTTTCTGGTCTGGCACATTTTCACTGTAGCTCTGGCTGACTTTCAAGTTCAAAGTGAATAGCTTGAGTGATAATTTTGACCTCTACCAGTCTGTACAACAAATACTTGCAAGACAGACAGCTTTCTTTGCGACTGCCATATTTCTTTCTGACAACCCCTTTAATTAAAATGCTGATTTATGCCACTGCCTAAAGAATGAGCCAAAGTAGAATGGCATATTAATAGCATTGTTTTTTTTCTTTTTATTAATCGACTGTTCGATCAGTGCTTTTTGTTTTCTAGGGCTATTGATTTAAGCATTTTACTCAATATTTTGAATGGTTTGTTCTTGTATTTCATTTTTTTTAAGTTGATAGGGCCTACAATAAATATGTACAAATATGCTGAGAGCGGTGTCTGTCGTTGTCAGGCATGGCTGCTCTCTGGTAAGATAAAGGAAGGGGTTTTATAAATTCTGGCATCTCTATAATGTGTTTTCTATTGCTGCAGTATATAGGAACCAGGGGATGCCAGGTTTTATCTATTTTATACAACTCTGATGCCTCTAGAGCAGTGTTTCTCAACTCCAGTCCTCAAGGCGCCCCAACAGGGCATGTTTTCAGGATTCCCATTATTTTGCACAGGTGATTTGATCAGTTTCACTGCCTTAGTAATTACCACAGCTGTTTCATCTGAGAGAAATCCTGAAAACATGACCTGTTGGGGCACCTTGAGGACTGGAGTTGAGAAACACTGCTCTAGAGTGGTGTCCAATTAGGTAACACATGCATTACTGCAATTTATAAGTATGAATAGGTGTTTTACTAAAAGATTTGTGTTTTTTCTTTTACTTGTACATCTAATATGTACATAAGTGTCCAAAAAGCAGTAGAGAAGACCCAAAATGTTTGGCAGCAACTGTGTTATGGTGTGTGCAGTACAACATTCGATTCTAGTGTGTATAGCACATTGAAGTGTTATCATTCTTGTCCCCTACTGTGCAATGCAGAGTCTGTATTCCTTTTCTATATTACAACATATTAACTATATGCCAATATCCACTTCATTAATTTATTAATGGGTTTCAGTATAATAATTGTGACATCACCTCTTCCTCCTTCCACATGTAATTATATCAAGCAGCTGGAGCAGAAGAAAACTGTTAATTGAAAGTTGCTGTTATATTCATTCATGTCCATTTTTTCTGTGAGAGAAGTAGACATGTGTAGTGAGTTTATATGGCCCTGCTGTGTCCAAATAGCCAGAAGAAAGGACCCTGAGGCTTTTTATGGAGATTTACCTGTGGGTAACAATTCTGACAGTTAAAAATATCTAGGCTGAGAGGTTGATGAATGTCAATTAGACTGCAAGTGTGGCTCCAAAATCTGGAGCCACCTGTCATGCCCAGCCTCAGAACAATGTGCCCCCATTGTGTGCCAACTATGTATTTCTCAGTGCTAGCACAACATTTGCAAATAGTTTTACTTCTCTCTCTCTTGCAATGTTAGTTATCCATTTTATTTCATTTTCATGAGAAAAGGTAAGCTGGCATTGCTGAACTCCTTCCTTACAAAGCTGGCTCTTAGGTTAAACCAAAGGGTTCAGTACTTTTAGGTTACTGACCCAGAATAAGTATGCAGATCAGGAGCTTAGACTTTGTTTTATACTGGCTACATGCTCAGCAAGAAATGGTAACCTCTAAATTTCTCTCAGTAAAGGGTTTCTTTTAAGCTTCCTGAAACTGGCATGTGTCAGAGATTATCTATAACAGCATATGCCCATCATTAGAATGTGGATGTCCTACTTGTTTTTCCTTCCTCCTCTTGTAAGGTGCCCAAACACCTCTCTCTCCTGCCTCCGTTACCCAAATATGTCCTAATTTGGTAGGTTTGTCCAATGCAAGTGAACCTGATTAGCTCACAGTACACAACTTTGCACTCTGATTACTACTGTACAGAGGAGTGTGTTACTATATTATGATATAAAAACAGATTTCAGACAGCTATACTAGCATTATTTAAAAATGTATCAGGTTTATAAAAAACAAACATATACTCATCTCAATGCTACAGCATCAGTCCCACATCACATGGCGGCTCAGTTCTTGGTGTTTTTGGAGCAGAGAGCAGTAACTGCCAACCACCGCTCTCTACTCTGCCACTCCAATGCTCAATGGAGCAGGCTGAAGAAAGGGCTGGCAAAACTGGCTTCTGTTCTCAGCCACAGGCAACTGGGTGGACACGGACAATATGGTTGGGATTTCTCCAGAGCCTGGAGTGGCTCTGTGATGTCAACTGGTAGCAGACTTCATAATCCAAAGAATAACCTCCTGTGCTTAAGTGTGATGTTTTAGGGCTTCATGGACTCTCTACTTATCTGATTTAGGAGTATAGCACAAATGTGTCTTGCTGCCCCCTCTGAACTGTGAGTCTCCTTTCTAAAAAACACCAAAGAAAGGGTGCACGGACCTAGCACATTACCATTACATAATTTATTGAATAAATAAAACAAGTGATCATCACAGTGTGGTATGATATATAAGCTGGCGTTCCATCATCAATATTTTTGGCTCCAAGGAAGAGAGCTTGTCTCTCGAAATTAGTAAGCCATTGTGGACACTAAAGGGCCTTCTCATGTCATCAGTTGAGTGCTGTGGACCTGGAGGCAGTCTCATTTGCATTTCATGATACGCATGCTAATGTCATGCGTTTGTGAGTATATCTCTTGTTTTATTTATTTAATAAATTGTGTAATGATAATGCACTAGGTTGGTGCGCCCTCTCTTTGTTGTTTTTTAGATAGCAGACTTTAGCCCACTGTTGGCTGATTCTGGGTCTCAGGAGTGTGAATATAAGCGCACTCCCGTGACCCACAAGGGAAGCAGGCCCAAAATGGCTTAGGCTTTTGTTCACTTTAAAGTGGTTTTAAACCCTTACAACACACTTTGACCTACAGGTAAGCCTAGATTAAGGCTTACCTGTAGGTCCAAGAAATATCTCCTAAACCTATACGGTTTAGGAGATATTTGCCCGAAGACAGGCACTGCTGTCTACGGCGCATGCGCCGTAGACAGCAGCGCGCAGGCACACTGAGCACGGCACCGTCAAACTATGAAAATGCCGCGCGTGTCGGCTGCCGTGCGCATGCACGGGAGTGACGTCATCGCGGCTTCGCTGAATGACAGCGGCGGAGCAGCGAGACCCCACCGAGAAGATGGATGCGCCGGACTACAGGGGACAGCGGTGACACATAATGGACTACTATGCGATGCATAGTAGTCCATTATGCTTTGCCTTTGCAGGGAATGAAAGAGGAAGTAAACTCATCAGGGTTTACTTCATCTTTAAATAGGTTTCACATTTCTTTACAAATCTATGAGAATGCAAAATGTGCTTGACACAGAACAAATGCAGATCAGGAGGCGGTCAGCTGCACCTGTCAATGAATTCTGAATGACTTCAGAAGCATCTCATACTGATGCCATCAACACAAGAACGTACAGTAAAAATACAACAGGACTAAATGGTGTTTTTAATATGTGACTGGGTTTCTACTTTAATTTAAATATAGGGTCTCTATGCACAGTGTTTTATTTTTATAAGAGATAAAATTAGGAGATGTTAATGAGCCAATTAGGTGCAATGGTCTTGTGCAAAGTAAAGGAAGACTTCTGTTTGGCGTGGGTGCATTTTCTGTAGCACCCTCTGTATTTGATTGAGAGTAATTTTTAACTAAAAAATGTCATTGTAATTCTAGGGACATGTTCCACTCTACAAATGCATCTGTTTGAAATAGTGTAAAGTCTTTTCGCCAAGCAGTGAAAATTAAGTATATAACTTTAAATAAAATGAGCTGTTTAAACCATGAAGAAAATATGACCTTTTTTAATTTGTAGCTCAGGTTTAAAGCAAATATCACGCAGGAAAATTTGAACAATGATACCAGCATTGAATGCAGTTTATAAAGTTATTAAAGGGATTTTTTCTTTAGTTTATGTAGAAAATGTGTGACACTTTAGTGCAACTAGTTCAGTAGTTCTGCCATTGAAGAAAGCACATGAGCCACATCTCAAATGTGGAATGGAGGAGTGGTTTTGCTAAACAGGAATGTAATTTGTGATTTTATGTATATATTTTGGTCTTTAATATGTATCTAATCTTGCTTCTGTTCTCTTTATGAAGGTGGAACTCTCCAGCAATGCTGTTTTGCACCAGATAAGACGGGATCAGGTCACAGATGTGTGTCGGGCCAATAATGTGTTAAGCAGGAAACGACGTGTACTAACTCCCAATGACCTGAAACACTTGGTGGTTGATGAATACCATGAGCTTATTTACTGCTATGTGCCAAAAGTGGCGTGTACCAACTGGAAAAGGGTAATGATGGTCCTTACAGGAAGAGGTAAATACAGTGATCCAATGGAAATACCAGCAAATGTGGCTCATGTCTCCTCCAACCTTAAAACCCTTAACCAGTATAGCATTCCAGAGATCAACCATCGCTTGAAACATTTCATGAAGTTCCTATTTGTTCGTGAACCTTTTGAGAGATTGGTTTCAGCCTACAGAAATAAATTTACCCAAAAATACAACACGTCCTTCCACAAACGCTATGGCACCAAAATAATAAGGCGGCAGCGTAAAAATGCCACCCAGGAAGCACTCCTTAATGGCAGAGATGTCAAATTTGAGGAGTTTGTTGCTTATCTTATTGATCCACACACCCAAAAAGAAGAGCCCTTTAATGAGCACTGGCAAACAGTCTTTTCTCTCTGCCACCCATGTCATATCCATTATGATCTCATAGGAAAATACGAAACCTTAGAAGAAGATTCTAATTATGTGTTGCAACTGGCAGGAGTGGGTAACTATCTGAAATTTCCCACCTTTGCCAAGTCTACCAGAACTACTGATGAAATGACGGCGGAATTTTTCCAAAACATCAGCTCAGAGCACCAAACTCAACTGTATGAGGTCTACAAACTGGATTACTTAATGTTCAACTACTCAACTCCAGCCTATCTAAAACTAGAATGAAAGTCCATCCATGTCTAGCAAAGGATTTTCTTACAGCGTGAATAGAGGGTCATTTTGTAAATTCATGGCAGGCTGAAGGTTTAGGGTGGGAGGGATGATAGTGATTTATTTGTACTGCGAGCAGTGCACACAAAATAATTTAAATTTCTTCATAAAGAAAGACTGCTCTCTTTAGAGTAAGAGGAATCTAAGCTAGTCTGAAGACACGCAAACTACTACTATGCTGTTCTCAAGTTCCGTGGCGCCTTCATGCTCTATGTAAATTGTCTATAAATTATTTATAGTTATTTAAACTATGTCTCTTGATCTGATTAAGTCTATTGTTTGTCTTTAAAAACATATAGATATATCTGTGTATATCTATATATAATATATTTGTATGTGTGTGTATATACATATATATGTACATATGTACATATTTTCAGAGCCAAATATTAACAAATTTCAAACCCATGCTGATCCATTTCGTAATTTGCTATTGTCATTGGATTTACATTACCATTTTCAAAAGCTAAAACTCATGAGTTTCGCCTCTTATACAGAATGAATAGATTGTTTTATTTTTAATAGCAAACAAGTAATTACATGGCATTATTAACGCTGACCTTTTGGATTTTGTGCTTTTATGTCAGTAATTTATTTTGTGAAGTTTATAAATTCATGCTTGGTTTATATGTTTATAATCAGGTATACATGTTTTTGAGTTTAAAGTATGTAGGTCTAAAAAGACATTTCCAATACGTCCATTTTTATTGGTATTTATTGCAAATACATATAAAATGCAAACGATGCAAATGTAATATGTAGTGATACCTCTTTTTGTTTACAGATTAAATAATGGACATGTAGATAATGCAGTGAACAATATGGATCATTTGATCAAATTCAGTATTGGTAGAGAATTCTAGCCTTGTTCTGTAAACCGTGATCAAGGCTTCTTTTGGTGTATTTATAGAGTAATATGTCCTTTCTCCAAGATGTGCTCTCAGTTAATTTTGAATTTGCTCATTGTATTTAAACATAGAAATTATGCAAAAATTGGCATTTATTAAGTGCAATTTGTATTCAGGTGCTGCATATAAGAACAGAGCTTTAGCCCCATAAACTTATTTTGGTGCCAGTTATTTTACATCTTTGTTAGAGTTTTAGGATTCTAAGAAAGGATTGTTATTATAGCAATGTAAAATTCTAGAAGCTAGGTATAATATTAGTAAAGTAAATCTCCAGAAGCTGGAGGAAAATAGGCACTATGCGAATCTGTGGGAAATAGGCATAGAAGGAGCAATGTACATTTTCAGCAGGTTAGACTTAGGCTTAGATAAATAGCATTCAAGAAGAAAGGAATGGCATAGTATTATGTAAAATTTCAAGAGAAATTACAATATTGACTACATGAAACTTGAAACTTCAAGAGGAGAGTCATAGTAGTCACTATGTAAAGCTCTAAAGGGTCAGAAAACTGCCAAGGGTGGGTTATAGTAATAGTTGTATAAATTTGAGTAAGACCATGTAGGTGGTATAGCATTTCCTACATAAAACTCAAGGGGCAGGGATGTAGTTAGCACTATAACTTTGTAAAACAAGTGCACTTTCAAAAAAAAAATGGGATCCTTAAATATACCCGGAAGCTTAAACATGTTTTCAAATAGATATTTTACATTTTAAATTTTTCTCATTTGTGAATGGTCATCAAAGGTCCTCATCATTTAAAGTGGAAGTCCAGTCAAATACTACAAGTTTTAACCTGCCCTTACCCCCATTCTAAGCCTGCTAAGTACACTGTAAAGGAAAAATATCTATACTTACCTATTCTGGTGGTACTTCAGTCTGGTCACATGATTGGCTCCCATCGCCGGCTTCAGTGTAGCGGAGGGACAGCCAACAATGGATCCCTTATAGCAGGGGTCAGCAACCAGTAGATTGTGAACAAGTGACTGGTATAAAATGGTCTGGGCTTGATGACCTGCTTATCCCAGCTAGTGATCTCCAGAGTGGTGCCAGCAGCAGGTCAGTGTGAAGCAATACGCTGGGCATAATAGTATAGGGTTGCTTTCACACTGAAACATATGTATTGAGCTGCACCCGTGGTGCAGGTAAACGGCAGCACATTATTGTAAAAGCAGCCTTATAGGGGGCTCAGAACAGTAAGGGTTAATTTACATTTGCCGTTTGGGGGTGGTAAGACCCCATAGTTAAGACATCTTTTTTGTCACCCCTGCACCCACTTTAGCTGCAATGGCCAGGGGTGTACACGTGTCGTAGCTGCAGCAGGAGTTATATACCCTGTCATGGTTGGTGGGTGTAGCACCTGCCAAGCATGACCCAAGTAAATGAGGCCCCCCAACTTTATGTGTGAACAAGCCCTAAGGGTGCCTCTGCTGAATGCAACTAAGGGCTCATTCACAAGTGCAGAAGGCACTGCTGAAAAGCAATCCGAGTATGTTTGACAGGTGGTGAGGAGGCAATATATTGCCTTCTCACCACCTGATTTAAACCCATGATTGCCATGCAATGCACACGATTGCAACACGGTAGTACTGCAATTTTCCCACGTTGTTCAGGTAGATCTCCACCTCTTTAAGGTTGTCTATCTCTACCTTATAATAAGTCTATGGGTGACGTCACTGCATTGGCTTTGCAGCCGTTGTTGGCGATCTCTCCTCTACACTGAAGCCAACCACTGGGGAGATCATGCAACCAGACCGGAGCACCCTCAGAATAGGTAAGTATTTGCATTGTTCCTTTACAGAGCAGTTAGTATAAGGCTTAGAATGGGGCTGGGAGCAGGTTTAAGCTTAGATAGAATTTGGCTAGACTTCCACTTTAAATGTCCTTATTTGTGCATATTCATGTAGGAGGCATTGAGCATTCTGTAAAAAGAGTTGTATAGTAAGACATCCCAGTCTAGCTTACATCTGGCTAGCAGGAAACATCTAGGATGAGCTCAGCTAAAGTAAATACAAAGTATGCTTTTTGTCTGCACTTTCTCTGCAACTGTTTTTCTTTTCTGGGAAATGTTTAAAGATCCTGATATTGAAGTCATCAAATCAGGTGGGTGTGAGGAACAACATACGTAAAGCTTATTTTTCATCCACATGTGCACTTATCCTTTTAAAGACCAGAAAGGTAATATATATAATAGGCATTATGTGAGAGGCCAGAGGGTAAGCCTTAGATAGCATTGTGTAAATTCGAGGTGGAGGGTTTAGGTAGAATCAATATCCTTCTCATCATCAGCTTTACAATGAAACCGGTCAGAATGAGGTAATGATCATTGTCCCTTATTGATGGTAAAATGAAAATATACTGAACTATTCAGAGTTGTCTTTTTCAAACCATCTTTTAGTTTCATTACTTTTATTTCCTTAAAATAGTCATCTATTTTTTTACCTTAAAGTGATAATAAACTTAAAAACTGAAATTTTATGTATTGCTACTTACCATTTCTTAAATGTGGTGGCTGCATCCGTTTCCTGTTTTCTGCATTACGGTGAAAAACCTTCTGTGCTGCAGCTCCCCCAGTCCCCCCCCCCTTTTCTTACCTGAGCCCGGTCCGATCCATCAATATGCACAAGCGCAGCTACCCTCTCCCCAGGCTGACAGCGCTAAGGCCCCTTTCACACGGGTGGCTGTTTTGCCACTGTTAAAAGCATGTTTTGTTATTTTGAAATTCCAAGCACAGCGATCACTTGTACACATTTGTACATTGCGATTAGCTGCGTTTACATGCGGCTGCGTTTAGCGGCAGTGTTCTTGCCATTTCTGATGTGCTTCCTGTCATTTTTCTTTCCTCGCTACCCCTGCCATCCGCAGGAGAAATAGTACATTGCGATTACCTGCGGTTTTGTGCAGATAGCTGTGCTAAATCGGTCGTGGACGCAGTCAAATTTATTTTTTCTAACCGCACAAAACCCCATGTAACAAAACCGTTGCTAAAGTCAGTGTATGAATGGGGCCATAGGAAAGCATTGTGTGAGTTTAGCATCTGTGGATAACTGCCCGTGTGGAAGGGGCCTAAAGCCAGATTTTCTGCTGATTTTTTCCTTCAGATTTACCAAAACCATATAAAATTATGTCAAACCTTAGGAGTTTCAATTTGTATGCAATCAGGTAGGCCCTTGTAGGACATGGTTTTGGTAAATCTGAAGGAAAAAATCAGCAGAAAATCTGATAGTGTGTATGGGGCTTCAGGGTAGCTCCTTTGTTCCTCCATAGATTGGAGCCACCTTAACCTCCCTGGCGGTACGATTATTTCTGATTTTAGGTGCTGAAAGCGGTACCATTATTTTCCATGGAATTTTGGCGTTTTATATTGTATTCCTCTAATTCTTAGGAATAACTCAAATCTGTCCAAACCAGAGTCTAGCAGACATCCCGGGTATGATAAAGTTTGAAAAATGAAATCATAAATTATAATATAATAAATAACTATAAATAATTATACAAAATAATAATATAACAATAATAAAAATTATTCAATAATGTAATCAAATCAAAAACACTGAAATTTGCTGAGTTGCAGAATTGTCACTGTCATTACTTTTCAGTATTTGATGACGGATCTCCCCACAAATCGCTGTCGCTCAATTCTGCGAGTGATTCCAATTTATTATTGCTGTTTTCTAGCTGGTCTAAAACCATTTTTGATGTAAAGGGACAGTTTTGGTTGCTATGGACAATCTCCAGTTTCCAGGCAGAAAGAACAGTTTTTATTTTATAAAAAAAAAATTAGGACACTCGGCAGACCACTAGGGACAAAGGGGATGTGAAATAATTACATACAGCAATGTAATCTGTAAGATTACATTATACTGTATATAATGTGTGTGTTTCACTTTTTGAATTTAGCGCCGTTCTCCATCCCCGTGTGTCACAACGCTCGCAGGGAACGGAGCTCGGCTCCGTGATAGATCGAGCGGAGGACGGCTCGCTCATACAGCGGGGGGACATCGCTGGATCCAGGGGACAAGGTAAGTAAACTCTCCCTGGATTCAGCGATGCGGTCCCCGAGTCTGGCTCGGGGTTACCGCTACTGGTACAAAATTTTCACCCGGAGCCAGATCGCCAGGGGGGTTAAAACAGGAAGTGTGTTACTGGCCAGATCACTGGGTGAAAGCAAAAGGAGAAAAGCCTAAAAAATAGAAAACAAATGCAGCCACTACATTTATAGATTGAATTACGTATAGGATTTGCGTTCCTGTTTTTAGGTTTAATACCATTTTAAGCTTTTATAAAATGTAACTGGCAGAACTAGGGTACCCAGCCTTATGATGTTATAGAACATGCCAGTGGTAAAAATGACTGCCTTACTGACCATTCCTAACCACCTGACACAGCACTTGAGAATGGCAGAATTCCAGAACACACAATACCCTGCATTGGTTGGTCTTTAAATACAACTCTGAAAGCTAAAACACATCCATATTAAGTGCCACATTGTTCTCACTTGACACACATTTTGTAAATGTCTGAATTCCAAGATGCCTGGTCATGATATTATCTGTTTCCCATTTACACGCAATAACTGATACAGAATACTGGTAATCTCTGTAACAGGAATAACTGTATATTAGTGAAGGCTTGTTATATTCGTTTTATGTTCTCCGACGCATTCTACAATTGATTGCAGTCCAGCTACAAGCAAAGAGACAGCCTGCACCTCGGCCCCACCGGGCTTTGTATTGTCTTCCTGCTGGTCAGTAAAAGCTTAGTTCCTTTGCTTTATTTTGTCCTTTTTTTTGTTCACGGATCATCATGTGATTCCAGATAATAAAGAGCCATTGAAGCTGTTACATGTTTCCTCTGAACTGAGGCTGTGCTGTCCATATTGTTGTAAATAATGTTGTTCTATAGACTTTTTTTCCTGGCTTCGGGTCTGTGCATCACTTTGCAGAGCAACGTTTTGCATGAACCTCAAGCCTGATATTCATAAAAAGAAGAAAAAAAACCTGTAACCTACTGGAATGGCCAAAAGATAATTTATTAGTAATGTATTAAATTGTACAAAATGTTGAACAAAATAAATTCATTACTTATGCAGTGTTGACTGTTGTGTTTAATGAATGAGAATATAAATGAAGCAGCTACAGGTATATAATGTGTGTGTGTGTGTGTGTGTGCGTGTGTGTGTGTATATATATATATATATATATATATATATATATATATATAGATATATATATATATATATTATATTGTCAAAAGTATTGGGACACCTGCGTTTACACGTACATGAACTTTATTGGCATCCCAGTCTTAGTATTTGCTGCTCAGTGATTGCAGGATTCTAGTCTGCATCTCCCCAAGGTAATAGGTAATACTTCAATTCTGGCCTGTTAGTGGGTCTTGAGGACCCTACAGACTAATGCCGCGTACACAAGGGCGGACTGTATGGCGTACTTAGTTCGTCATACAATCCGATGGACAGTCCGTCGTACTTTCGACTGAACGGACTTGACCACACACGGATGCACAAACAGTCCGTCAAAAGCTTGCGCGATGACGTGTACAGCACGTACGACGGGACTAGAAATAGGAAGTCCAATACACAGCAAAGCACCCTTCCGCCGTATAAATCCTTTCTGGGCATGCGCCATTCTTAGTCCGTCGAACTAGCATACTGACGAGCGGATTGTCCGCTGAAACCAAAGTACGACGGACAGAATTTTGAAAAATCCGAAATTCTTAGTATGCCGGACTGCACGCTGAAAAAGTCTGCTGAAGCCCACACACGAGCGGACTGTCCGCTGAAATGTGTTTCGACGGACTAAGTACGCCATACAGTCCGCCCGTGTGTACGCGGCATAAGACTGGAATGCTATTAAAGTTCATGTGCGTGTAAAGGCAGGTGTCCCAATACTTTTGGTAATATAGTGTGTATATATATATATATATATATATATATATATATATATATATATATATATATATACATAAAATATTTTTTTATACAGTATATTTAAACACTGTATGTGAAGAAAAAAAATCAGGAAAATAGGGGTCTTGCCACTGCTGAACAATTCCTCAGAATATTGAAACCTTTAGATTAGCATGGCAGGCAGCATTAAAGTTTGTTACCCCAACATTTCATATTTTTGATCTGTGTCTGTGTTACCATGTACTTGTATTAAAAAAATATATTGTTCTCTTTGCATTGCTTGTTTTGTGTGAAACACCTGATGATCCTGCCAGTGCCCCTGCTATACTATTTCAAACTGGCCATCCATTCCATTTTGGTCAATTTTCTTTTTTGCTTGGGAGCACAGCATGCCTGCACTCCAATGGCCAGACTTTTATGGACACCCCCCCCCCCCCCCCCCCCCCTCAGTGTACTGCTGTTTATCTGCCTCCTTCTAACACTTCCCCTGTAGTCTCCACCACTAGCTCTCCAAGTCCTTATCCAGCTGAGAACACAGGTCACATGATCATCTATGAAAAAAAGTAGGTATTTTTAGTTTTTCTTTTTTTTAAACATAAACTTTTTTACCATGCTTTTTTTAACTGGATGGGTTGTTTTACAAGGCAAGGGTTCACATACTCAGCAATGGTCAGCAATTGCATCTCACTTGTTCTCTCAGTACAAATGTCTATAACTGTATCCTTGGCAAATATGATGCAAATACAGACAACTCTAATGGGGGTTTATTTACTAAAGGAAAATCCACTTGGAAGTATTAGTTTTAGTGTACTTGGAAGTGCAGTCTCTGTAGATCCAAGGGGGACATGCAAGGAAAACAAACAGCATTTTAGCTTGCACATGATTGGATGATAAAATCAGCGGAGCTTCCACTCATTTCAGATCTACCCCTTAGATTTAGAGCGACTGCACTTCCAAGTGCACTTTCAGTGCAAAGTGGATTTGCCTTTCGTAAATAATCCCCAGTATGAAGTAATATTGACTTACAGAAGTTGATTTACTAGTGGAGAGTGCAAAATCTGGTGCAGTTGTGCATGGTAGCCAATCAGATTCTAACTTTAGCTCGTTTAGTTAACCACTTCAGCCCCAGAAGATTTGGCTGCTGAATGACCGGGCCATTTTTTGCGATTCGGCACTTCGTTGCTTTAAATGACAATTGCGTGTTCGGTCAACACTGCAGCCAAACTCAAGTTATGTCCTTTTTTCCCCACAAATAGAGCTTTTTTTTGGTGGTATTTGATCGCCTCTGCGATTTTAAATTTTTGCGCTATAAACTAAAAAAGAGAGACAATTTTGAAAAAAACACAATATTTTGTACTTTTTGCTATAATAAATATCCCCATTTAAAAAAAATAAATACATGTTCTCAGTTTAGGCTGATATGTATTCTTCTACATATTTTTGGTTAAAAAAAAATCACAATAAGCGCATATTGATTGGTTTGCGCAAAAGTTATAACATCTACAAAATAGGGGATAGATTTATAGCATTTATATTATTATTTTTTGTTACTAGTAATGGCGGCGATCTGCGATTTTTATCTGGACTGTGACATTATGGTGGACACATCAGACACTTTTGACACATTTTTGGGACTATTGGCCTTTATACAGTGATCGGTGCTCTAAAAATGCACTGATTACTGTAAAAATGTCACTGGCAGGGAAGGGGTTAACACTAGGGGGCTCTCAAGGAGTTAACTGTGTTCCCTATGTGTGTTTCTAACTGTAGGGGGAAGGTACTGACCTAGAGGAACTGACGGATCGTGGATCCTAGCTAATAGGAACTCACGATCTGTCACACTGAACAGAACAGGGATTTGTGTGCTTACACACACTCGTCCCTGTCCTACTTCTCATGCCCGCAATCCCTCATGGCCGGTGTTCTGGCAGATAGTGTCCTGCCATCATATAGTGTCCGCCCCATAGAAGAAGCTTCGAAAAATCTCCGAAGATGAATGGCGCCTGCGACATGAGTGGAGGTGGTAGCCCCACCATCCAAGCGGACATAGGGTTCAGAAAATTAGAGGGCCCCTCACGAGCGAGCTTCGCTCAGCTCTTTTATATTCCTACTCTATGTCCACTTGGATGGTGGGGCTAGAACCTGGACTCACGGCGCAGGCGCCGTTCATCCTCGGCTATTTTCGGAAGCTATGTGTGCTGTGTACTGCGCATGCGCAGTACACAGTGGACACTATCCGATGGGGGATAATATATGATAGGACGCCGGCGGTCATCACGACCATTGGCCACATGCATTGGCATCCCCGCTGTGCAGCGGGTGCGTGCCTGCTATCCCGATCCCGTGAGCGGACGTATTGGCTCACGGGATCGTGCCGACCTGCCGCAGTAAAATGACAGCAGCTGGTCGGCAAGCTTTGACAAAAAAACCTGGAAGCTGTTTGGTTTCTATACAGATCTGCACCAAATTTTGCACTCTCCAGCTTTAGTAAATCAGCCACACAGAGTTTGTAGGAGTACAAGGCGCATCCTTTATTTCAAGTACCTATAAACGCAAATCAAAAAGGTTTAAAGCTTGCACCAGAAAGCATTTCTCTGTCATATACTGTCATTAACACTGGTTAAACTTTAGAAAGTGGGAACTATTTTATGAGATTTTTAGAGAAACAGATCTTATTGCTAAAATGAATCGATGAAGCAATGGAAAAAGTATAATGAGTGAATTAAAAAAATATTGATATTATAGTTCCTTGATAAGGTAGTGCACAGATTTGATAATCCAGACGACTACATCCCGATCTTCTCTAATGGCACCTTACACCTTGATGAGTTGACACGTTGAAGGTTTCTGGTATCAATAATCCTAACATTGTTCAGTACAGAGATTTCAAATAATATAAATGAGAAAAGCAGGCTCCAAACACAGTAATTGGCTAATCTAAGTAGACCTTCAGTACAGTATTTATAGTTTTAAGTACTTCATCAATATAAAAGTATTTGGTCTTAATTACAGATTTATATAGATACACTTGCGCTATACAGCATTGTCCTGTGGTGTTCATACCTCTGACCTGTAGATGTCACTATTTACAATTGTTACCGGTGTAATAATTTCTATACACTATACATTTAATTAGTGTCCAGTTTCTGGTATGATATACTCAGACAGTTGTATGTGTTTTATGGATGCCTGAACATGTTAATAAATCATTCTACTACTACTAGTAGTAGTAACTACTGTGCCTTGCAGACTACAAGACACAACAGGTTTGATTTACTCAAACTGAGAGTGCAAAATCTGGTGCAGGTGTGCATGGTAGCCAATCGGCTTCTAACTTCAACTTACTCAAGCTTTGACAAAAACCTAGAAGCTGATTGGTTTCTATGCAGAGCTGCACCACATTTTGCACTCTGCAGTTTTAGTTAATCAACCCCAACATGTCCTAGTAGTCCTATGCAGTTATATTTCTAATGAATCACAGAAAACCCATTAAGATCTTTCATATGAATGGGCCTAATCTATCTCAGTTTCTATTTGAGAACATTGGCTCGCTTATTTCAATTTAAGCAAACTTTTAGCCTGATTCACACCTATGTATTTTTCAGTGGGTTTTGCAGAAACGCATTACAGTCCATTTAACATGGTTTCCTATGGGTCACATTCACATGTGTGCATTTTTTGGAAAGGGTCAGGGACTTTTTTCCCGCAACAGGTTGCATTTTTGGTTCCATAGACTTCAGTGGAAATGCATCAAAAAAAAACTGCCTTCCAAAAATGCATCAAAAACAATAAAAATGCATGTGAAAAAAAAGCAAAATGCACCATGAGAATGCATCAGCTGCAACCTGCATAGATGTGAACCAGGTCTTATTGAGAGAAACATGAGGGTTGTCATTACTGACTTAAGCTGGATACACACTATACAATTTTATTTAGATTTTTTTCCTTTAGATTTACCAAAACCATATATTATGAGGTCAAACCTTAAAGCCCCGTAGACACGATCGGACTTTCCAACTGGAAATGTTTGATGTCAGGCTGTTTGTGGAAAATCCGGCCGCGCGTATGCTTCATCGGACAATTGTCAGACTTTCCGCCAACAAATGTTGGCTAGCATGTTTTCAAATTTTCCACCAACAAATGTGTGTTGTCAGATTTTCCAATCATGTGTACACAAATCCATCAGACAAAAGTCCAAAGTACAAACACACATGCTCGGAAGCAGAAGTGGTCGTTCTTGTAAACTAGCGTCCGTAATGGAGAATTAACATTCGTGATGTGGCAAATTATGAAATCTCCAAATGCAGCCTACAATTCTCTTCTTCTTTAATGGGATAATAATGAAGCTGCTTTGCTGGTGATACTGATGGAGTTATTGCAACCAAATTACCACAGCACCATTATCTTGTAGTTTTTAAGATCAAAGATACAACTATGTTGCTGTCCCTTGTCAATTTTATATTGTATTTTTTTAAATGTAACTGTCTACTCCCAAACTGTCATTTGAAGTAAAACACATAGCCAAGTATTAGTCTTCACAATTTTTTTATTGTGCGTTAAAAAAAAAATTAGTAATGCTATCTGCCAATAGAACTTAACCAAAAAGTGCATTCTATGCATCCAAAAATATAGCAAATATACCAAATAAAATCATTATTCAACCAAAAGTATAATGTCAAAGCAATAACTCCAAGGCCAATAATAAATAACACATTATCTTCTCTGATTCCGCAACATGTCTGGTTGACGAAGGGCCATTCAGAAACGAACTGAAAAGCATGAAATGAAAAACGCAAACTAAAAAGCTCTAAATGAAAAACATGAAAAGAAAAGTGTGAATCAACACTCGCCAAACTTATATTAACACAAAATAAGCAGAAGGAGCCCAAAGGGTCACGCTAAAGAGCTGAAAAACCACATAGTACGTCTAGTACCTCACTACGTACGTAATTGTTGGCCAACATTTGTGTGACCGTGTGTATGCAAGTTTGAGCCAACACCCTTCGGACAAAATTACGCGGTTTTGTTGTCGGAAAGTCCAATCATGTGTACGAGGCATAACAGTTTCAATTTGTATGCAGTCAAGCAGGCACTTGCACTACATGGTTTTGGTAAATCCAAAGGAAATCAAACAACAAAAGGTGTATAGTGTGTATCCAGCTTAACTGAGAGAAACATGAATGAAGGTTGTCATCACTGACTTCCTTAAGAGCTCAGTTAGTTAGTCAAAAAGCCTCCAAAATCAATAGGATACCATCGTCCCAATACGTATATAAGAAAAAACTGGGCATATAGCTCAGAACAACCAAGAGGAAACAACCTCAAAGAGATGAATTTCCAATTGGTTCAGTGGGAACAGGGACTATTACGGTATCAGAAAATATTGTGAAACAATCGTTAAAACACAATTACATTTTATTATAATTTAATCCATATAACAGATAATACAAAAACATTGCTGTAGCAGAACCACATTATTAAATCCAATCACAGGACCCAATTGGTTCACGTTCTAAACAATTAAATGTTTTACGGAGATACAGAGATGACGCATAAATCCGACCGGTTTCGCGGTACTAAGAACACCGCTTCCTCAGGGAACGTCACTTTTATAAATCTAGTATGAAAAATATATATATAAGTATACAATAATATCATACAAAATATCAGGAAGTTTTTTACAGAAAAAAAAAAAAGATAACAGTAACAGCAGTAGTGAATAGACAATACATCAGCATTACATTAGAAAAAACAGTGTTGGATCATAACTCACCCCTGGAGCTCCCAACCCACAGCACACGAGCGACCTACTTCGAGACACCCTCAAAACAGGGTGCCCCCCCTAAGGGCGGACACGGGGGGCAAGGTGGAGAGACTCTGAACAGCGCATACAGGGACTGAAAAAATAATAATGATGCAATGGTCCATTTAGATGGTGTTCAATAGAGAGGGATAAATATATCAGAGACCATGGGCTGGTAAGATAGAGCAGTATAAGAGAATGAGTAAAGAGATGGATAGATAAGATCTCTCATGTTGACAAAAGGCACCCAGTGAGCCATGGTCAATAAAAGCAGTGTGCACCTCAGAGGATTATTATTGTTTAAGCGGAAGACATACCCCAAATACATTGGATAGTTAGATCAAATACTTCTAAGGTGTCACCAAATTTTTCTATAAGGGATGTCCAGAATTTCAATTACAGATTTTTCCTGGTTCAGAATAAAGGGTAAGCATAGTTAGTCAATGACCAAGCATTTAAACGGACCAGGAGAGGAAATGCATGTAGCTGAAACATATAAAGAGTCAGAATGAAGGGACAATACCTGAAGCTCAGAGGTCCTACGCATTGCTCGTCTCCACACAGGCAGCGCTCTGAAGATTCAAATCTCGAGCGCGCCATTTAAACCCCCAACCCGGAAGTGTTCAGGGCACAGTGGTGTGCTCCTTAATCCTGTCCCCGCATCACGGCGCATGCGCGGATGTACTCGTGCGCACGGCCAACATATTCCCCATGAACGGAAGACCAGGGGGAATGTCTAGGGGCGTGGCTGGGCGGGGATTTGTGTGACACATAATCCCCGTTCACCATCGCCTCAACCAAGCAGGGATCAGTCCGGGTCAGGCAGCCTGCGCATTGTATTGCGCTCCCATGTAAAGCTGCAGAGAATGTCTGCAGTGAAATGGGAGGTGTGAAAATCACACCAGGGTGCCACACGTCCGCCCAAGGGGGGGAGAACAAACTCCTCAGGTCTATCCAGCTGCGGGACAGGGAAGAACCAATAGGGGAAAGCATAGCAGAGTCATGATCCAAGACTGTAGTACAAAGTTTATTGCTGTGAATGGACTGGGGAGTGTCACAATGCCGCAGACCCCCGTCACCAAGCGGGGCGGCAACAAAGGCCACCCTCACCCGGTGGCTCAGGCCGGCCGCAGGTGACAATCGCCAGACCAAACCAGCTAACATACAAAAAGATATATATATAAAAGTCCTAAAAGGACCGTCCTCAGAATAGCACCTGAATCGTATAGATTCCACATTTAAAGGGGAACCAAATTTTACTTTAAATAAATATGAAAGTTACTAAATAGTGATATGATATCACAAAATCAGTATAACCAAGCGAGTATTAGCGTCTAATGGCAAAGAATTCTAATACTAGGAACGACAGGAGGGGGGGAAAAAGAGGTGAGCGTAGGAAAACGTGAAAATGAAACGGAAAAAAGAAGGAAAAAAAGGAAGAGGTAGGGGGAGGGCTAATGTCACTTCCCTCACAGAAACCCTCTTCAGTCCAGTGCCCTCAAACCAAATGCAAGGTTCTAGGGCATTACCTGCATTTTTTAAAAAAGGGGAGAAAGTGTACAGTGTACATGTACAACATATAGCATCTTCAAAGAAAACATTTGTAGGAATGGGCTTCATTTAGGCCGGGGGGGGTGAGAGCATTCAGCCGCTCTATCCATAATGCTTCGCGTCTCAAAATGGCCTGATCCCAATTACCCCCTCTGGGGTCCTGTGGGATAACTTCAAGGACAAAGAATTTTACTAAATCAAATTGAAATTTGTGGTGTATACCCACATGGCGACCTACCGTGGTCATTTTTCCATTGGTCGAATAGTAGAGATGGTCACCCAAGCGCTGGCGTAATTCCCTGATGGTCTTCCCTACATAAAATGCTTGGCAGGCGCAGACCATCAGGTAAACCAGCCCTCGGGTGCCGCAATCGGCATGGTGTGAAGGCCGAAACATCTCTCCATTCGGTAATATTGTAACCCCTCCTTCTTGAATCCATGGGCATTTAGAGCATTGGCCACATTTATAAGTGCCTCTGGGTCCCTCCAAGGATCCAGAGGGCATTTGATAGTGACTTTTTGTTAATTTATCACGGAGAGAGGTGGCTTTTTTAAAAACTAATTCTGGGGTAGATTTGACATAGTTTCCTAATATGTGATGTTCAGTCAGTAAGTGCCAATGTTGGGACAAAATATGCCGAAGTTGTTGGTGGTGAGCAGAGTATTTTGTTATTATTTTAGTGGTAGGGGGCTGTTGTATACGGGCAGGGCCATAGAGCAGTGACTGGCGACTACGGGAAGAGGCTTTATTGAAGGCCTTTCTAAGATTAGTGGGGCTGTAGCCTCTAACTAACAAACGGTCCCGCAATAGATTGGCCTGTCTGTGAAAATCCCCGTCCTCAGAGCAGTTCCGCCTCAACCTTAGATATTGGGCAAAGGGGATGCTGCGAACTAGAGGGCGGGGATGTGCACTAGAGGCATATAGAATCGTATTTCCAGCGGTGGGTTTACGGTAAAGGTCTGTGGTAAGAGAGCCCGAGGGATGTTTCAAGATATTTAAATCTAAAAATGAAATATTGTTGTTGTCCGCCGTATAGGTGAATTGTAAATTAAATTGGTTTATATTAAGAACCTTGATGAAACTATCAAGGTCCGGTCTGGTGCCGGACCACACAATGAATAGGTCATCGATGTAACGGTACCAGCACAGGACAGAATCCAGAAAGGGTTGCAAGGTATCAGACACAGCGGCCTCCACACTACACAGTGTGATTCCAAAACTCTTGCAACCCCAAATCCAGTCCCTTTTTCCCTCCAACCTTTTAACCTCAACCCATCCAGAAGGCACCAGAAAAGGCAGCCTAGACGCTTTTGTACACAAAACCTAAACCCCAAGTACCCTTCCAATAGCAATGAAACACACCCTGATCAGGCATCTTCATTAAACATTATTAATTTGACGTCAATCACATTAACATTAGAGGAGGAATATGTTTTACAACTCGGTCTTGGCTTTTGCCCATCTGAACCCATAGACATTTTTGAAACAATTAAAGATTTATACTTATTCGCTCGCAATCTCACTTACAAATTCATTTATGATCCTGAACGTAAAAAATTAAATCTAGAAAAAGAACTAGCCGAGCGTACCAAAAGTTTCACCATGGAAGAGTTCAGGGCCTTACGTGACCTGATGCTCCTCTATGATGAGGGTGCCTGTGCCACAGATGAGGACACTGTGAATACCTTGGGACTAAATCCCCTGCCTTCCGGTCAGGGACCCGAGCCATCAGACCCATCTGGGCCTAAACAGAAGAAACAAACACTTAAAGCCAAGTCTCGCGCATTTCCAGATTTGATGACTTGCCCTGCCATCTGGGCTTTCCTACATGAGTCTATCAAATCTCTTAAGAAATATAAATGGGCGGATCAGCCGTCCAATTTAACTCCTCGACAAAAATCGGCAATCAGGACACTTCAAAAACACCCAGATTTAATCATCAAACAATCCGATAAGGGTGGCAACCTAGTTCTCATGACACATCTACAGTACCAAACAATGTGTTACTTGGTGCTACATAACACATCTTGGTACTCCCCTATCGATTTTTCTTTGATTGAATCCTTCACTTTAGAGTTTCGCCAATTGATAATGGGCGCATATCATGAGGGCCTCATTGACGAGGTAACTTTAAAATATATCAATATTGTGACCCCACGTACCCCCACTTTTTATACCCTACCAAAAACCCATAAGAATCTACAAACTCCCCCAGGCCGACCCATTGTATCAGGCCTGGGTTCTTTGACGGAAAATGCTAGCCGTTTCGTGGACACCTTCCTTATGCCTCACGTTGTAGGATTACCGTCCTACATCAAAGATACAACGGATCTGCTGAGGCATATCGAGGGTATCCAGATCCCTCCTGATGCCCTGCTCGTGGCAGTTGATGTCGAGGCTCTATACTCGAGCATCCCCCACGAACAGGGTGTCAGGATGGTTGAAACTTTCTTAAAGGAGCAGGTCTCTGCCTCCTGGCCACTCAACTGTTTCATTTTGAAATTGCTTAAATTTATCCTTACGAGGAATTATTTTTTATTCAATGATCAGTTATTTCTACAAAAACAGGGGGTGGCCATGGGCACCTCCTGTGCTCCCTCGTATGCTAATCTCTACCTAGGTGCGTGGGAAAGGTTTATCTTTGGGGAGGATACCTTGCAACCCTTTCTGGATTCTGTCCTGTGCTGGTACCGTTACATCGATGACCTATTCATTGTGTGGTCCGGCACCAGACCGGACCTTGATAGTTTCATCAAGGTTCTTAATATAAACCAATTTAATTTACAATTCACCTATACGGCGGACAACAACAATATTTCATTTTTAGATTTAAATATCTTGAAACATCCCTCGGGCTCTCTTACCACAGACCTTTACCGTAAACCCACCGCTGGAAATACGATTCTATATGCCTCTAGTGCACATCCCCGCCCTCTAGTTCGCAGCATCCCCTTTGCCCAATATCTAAGGTTGAGGCGGAACTGCTCTGAGGACGGGGATTTTCACAGACAGGCCAATCTATTGCGGGACCGTTTGTTAGTTAGAGGCTACAGCCCCACTAATCTTAGAAAGGCCTTCAATAAAGCCTCTTCCCGTAGTCGCCAGTCACTGCTCTATGGCCCTGCCCGTATACAACAGCCCCCTACCACTAAAATAATAACAAAATACTCTGCTCACCACCAACAACTTCGGCATATTTTGTCCCAACATTGGCACTTACTGACTGAACATCACATATTAGGAAACTATGTCAAAT
Organism: Lithobates pipiens; assembly: GCF_037356315.1. NCBI lineage: Eukaryota > Metazoa > Chordata > Amphibia > Anura > Ranidae > Lithobates > Lithobates pipiens. The sequence continues at coordinate 279,777,417 of NW_027507903.1, read as the reverse complement.
CTACCCCAGAATTAGTTTTTAAAAAAGCCACCTCTCTCCGTGATAAATTAACAAAAAGTCACTATCAAATGCCCTCTGGATCCTTGGAGGGACCCAGAGGCACTTATAAATGTGGCCAATGCTCTAAATGCCCATGGATTCAAGAAGGAGGGGTTACAATATTACCGAATGGAGAGATGTTTCGGCCTTCACACCATGCCGATTGCGGCACCCGAGGGCTGGTTTACCTGATGGTCTGCGCCTGCCAAGCATTTTATGTAGGGAAGACCATCAGGGAATTACGCCAGCGCTTGGGTGACCATCTCTACTATTCGACCAATGGAAAAATGACCACGGTAGGTCGCCATGTGGGTATACACCACAAATTTCAATTTGATTTAGTAAAATTCTTTGTCCTTGAAGTTATCCCACAGGACCCCAGAGGGGGTAATTGGGATCAGGCCATTTTGAGACGCGAAGCATTATGGATAGAGCGGCTGAATGCTCTCACCCCCCCCGGCCTAAATGAAGCCCATTCCTACAAATGTTTTCTTTGAAGATGCTATATGTTGTACATGTACACTGTACACTTTCTCCCCTTTTTTAAAAAATGCAGGTAATGCCCTAGAACCTTGCATTTGGTTTGAGGGCACTGGACTGAAGAGGGTTTCTGTGAGGGAAGTGACATTAGCCCTCCCCCTACCTCTTCCTTTTTTTCCTTCTTTTTTCCGTTTCATTTTCACGTTTTCCTACGCTCACCTCTTTTTTCCCCCCCTCCTGTCGTTCCTAGTATTAGAATTCTTTGCCATTAGACGCTAATACTCGCTTGGTTATACTGATTTTGTGATATCATATCACTATTTAGTAACTTTCATATTTATTTAAAGTAAAATTTGGTTCCCCTTTAAATGTGGAATCTATACGATTCAGGTGCTATTCTGAGGACGGTCCTTTTAGGACTTTTATATATATATCTTTTTGTATGTTAGCTGGTTTGGTCTGGCGATTGTCACCTGCGGCCGGCCTGAGCCACCGGGTGAGGGTGGCCTTTGTTGCCGCCCCGCTTGGTGACGGGGGTCTGCGGCATTGTGACACTCCCCAGTCCATTCACAGCAATAAACTTTGTACTACAGTCTTGGATCATGACTCTGCTATGCTTTCCCCTATTGGTTCTTCCCTGTCCCGCAGCTGGATAGACCTGAGGAGTTTGTTCTCCCCCCCTTGGGCGGACGTGTGGCACCCTGGTGTGATTTTCACACCTCCCATTTCACTGCAGACATTCTCTGCAGCTTTACATGGGAGCGCAATACAATGCGCAGGCTGCCTGACCCGGACTGATCCCTGCTTGGTTGAGGCGATGGTGAACGGGGATTATGTGTCACACAAATCCCCGCCCAGCCACGCCCCTAGACATTCCCCCTGGTCTTCCGTTCATGGGGAATATGTTGGCCGTGCGCACGAGTACATCCGCGCATGCGCCGTGATGCGGGGACAGGATTAAGGAGCACACCACTGTGCCCTGAACACTTCCGGGTTGGGGGTTTAAATGGCGCGCTCGAGATTTGAATCTTCAGAGCGCTGCCTGTGTGGAGACGAGCAATGCGTAGGACCTCTGAGCTTCAGGTATTGTCCCTTCATTCTGACTCTTTATATGTTTCAGCTACATGCATTTCCTCTCCTGGTCCGTTTAAATGCTTGGTCCTTGACTAACTATGCTTACCCTTTATTCTGAACCAGGAAAAATCTGTAATTGAAATTCTGGACATCCCTTATAGAAAAATTTGGTGACACCTTAGAAGTATTTGATCTAACTATCCAATGTATTTGGGGTATGTCTTCCGCTTAAACAATAATAATCCTCTGAGGTGCACACTGCTTTTATTGACCATGGCTCACTGGGTGCCTTTTGTCAACATGAGAGATCTTATCTATCCATCTCTTTACTCATTCTCTTATACTGCTCTATCTTACCAGCCCATGGTCTCTGATATATTTATCCCTCTCTATTGAACACCATCTAAATGGACCATTGCATCATTATTATTTTTTCAGTCCCTGTATGCGCTGTTCAGAGTCTCTCCACCTTGCCCCCCGTGTCCGCCCTTAGGGGGGGCACCCTGTTTTGAGGGTGTCTCGAAGTAGGTCGCTCGTGTGCTGTGGGTTGGGAGCTCCAGGGGTGAGTTATGATCCAACACTGTTTTTTCTAATGTAATGCTGATGTATTGTCTATTCACTACTGCTGTTACTGTTATCTTTTTTTTTTTTCTGTAAAAAACTTCCTGATATTTTGTATGATATTATTGTATACTTATATATATATTTTTCATACTAGATTTATAAAAGTGACGTTCCCTGAGGAAGCGGTGTTCTTAGTACCGCGAAACCGGTCGGATTTATGCGTCATCTCTGTATCTCCGTAAAACATTTAATTGTTTAGAACGTGAACCAATTGGGTCCTGTGATTGGATTTAATAATGTGGTTCTGCTACAGCAATGTTTTTGTATTATCTGTTATATGGATTAAATTATAATAAAATGTAATTGTGTTTTAACGATTGTTTCACAATATTTTCTGATACCGTAATAGTCCCTGTTCCCACTGAACCAATTGGAAATTCATCTCTTTGAGGTTGTTTCCTCTTGGTTGTTCTGAGCTATATGCCCAGTTTTTTCTTAAGAGCTCAGTTGTCTGACTATTACATTTAGGCTCGATTCACATCTATGCATGTTGCTTTTGAACGTTCCTGCAGTGCTTTTTGCTGTGCTTTCTGCATTTTTGTACCTGCGGTTTTACCGCTTTTTGCGATGTGTCTTTTTTTTTACATTCACTGTATATACCTGGTTGCTAAGGAGCAGGTCAGGAAGCCGGCCGCCACGTCCTTAGCAACGGATGAGTCATCAGCTGTCAGCGGGCTAAAAAAAATTCACAAAAAAAAGTGTGGTGTTCCCCCCTCCCCAGTCCAGGCCTGGTATGGATATGGAGGGGACAACCCCACACCAAAATTGAAAAAGAAAATTCATGCCAGACCCTTATCCGAGGATGCAGCCCGACAGGTTAGGAAAAGGAGGGGGCAAGCGAGCGCGTGCCCCCCTCCTGCGCAACCATACCAGAGTGCATACCCTCAACATGGGTGGTTGCTTGCTGACGGTTACCTGCTAAAAAAAAAAAAAAAGGTCCGCTCTTGTCCTGAGTCATCGGATAGCCACGCCCCATAAGAGATGTCAGACAGTAGGGGATGTCACAACGGTAGAAGACCGCATCAGGACAAGAGCGGACTTTATGTTTTTTGCGATTAACTGGTGGCGAGGAACAGGACAGCGGCAGCAAAAAACAGTTCTTGTTTGTTTTTACAGTCCACTGCTTTTTTGGTGAATACCCATTCACATGGGGGGGAGGATCTGGGGGCCCCCTTGTTAAAAGGGGCTTCCAGATTCCGATAATCCCCCTGGCTGCAGACCCCGACAACCACTGACCAGGGTTGTCGGGAAGAGGCCCTTGTCCCCATCAACATAGGGGCAAGGTGCTTTGGGGTGGGGGGCACAGGGCGTCAGGAAAGGGAGGGGACGAGCAAGCACCCCCCCCCGAACCCTACCAGACCGCATGCATTCCACACGGGGGGGGGGGTGCTTGCTCGTCCCCTCCCTTTCCTGACTTGCCAGGCTGCATGCTCAGATAAGGATCTGGTATGGATTTTGGGGGGCAATGCAATTTTTTTATTTTAGCGTGGGGATGTATCCTCCATATCCATACCAAAATGAAGGGCGTTTTTTTCATGATTTTTTTTTTAGCCTGCAATTTTATTTATTTTTTTACATTCAGCTGTCAGCGAGGAAGACTGCTGACAGCTGATGACTCATCCATTGCTAAGGATGCGGTGGCTGGCTTCCTGACCCACGCCTTATCAACCAGCTATATACAGTGGGAAAAAAAGACACAAATCGTGGCAAACTCGTGGTAAAAATGCAGTACTTACATTTTGGATGCAGATCCATTGAGGTCTATTCATGCAAAATGCTGCATTTTGCAGGAAAAAAGTCCCGGACCATTTCCAAAATCGCAAAAATGCCACAAAAATGCATTGATGTGAACGTCTTCCATAGCAACCCATGTTATAAAAAAAATTTCCAGCATTTCTGCAAAGTGCAAAGAGCATCAAAAAACGCATTAGTGTGAATCAGGCCTTACACTGACTTTAATACTTTCTGAGCTGGAACAAATATGCAGATCAGTCAAGCAGGCATGAATCCCTATCCATTTACCTGTTCAGGGTCAGTGACTGAAAGCAATGGCAAAATTGGCAGAATAGGAAGTAGCAATGACAGCCCCCATGTTTTACTCAGTTTCCTTAAAGATAAATGCTTTCTTGCAATTTTCCTTTATTTTTATTCACTTGCAATGTCTTTAAACTTTTATTGAAAATTAGTTAATCAATTTCCTGCAGCACAGCCTCCAGCCTCCTTGCACATCATAGCATTTTCCTCATTTGAAAGTGCCTAATTACTCTCTGTGCTCCCCTAGCTCCTCTGCTCCTCACCTCTTACATGAAGGACTGCTCTAACTAAATCTGTTGGGGCTGCTGATATTGCATCCAATATTGCATTCATTTTGTTGAAATGAAAGGTTTGGTGACAAGGCTTATTTAAAGTGATCTATGTTGCTATTCTATTACATGGAGTTGGGGAAGGGCCACCATTAGGTCTCAGATCCATAAAGCAGATATAATATTCATGCTGGCTCTAACTTTAGACCACCAAGATATCAAAAGACACAGACAACCTGCTGTGCAACGATCATCCACAGGTTTCACCGCATGTGATGGGTAGTCTCACTAGCCAAGCGAGGAGTGTAGGTTGGGGCAAGACAGCACAAATCTTAAGCCAGCCACGGGCAGCAAGATTTGCTTTCCTGCAACCCGTAAAATTGCTTGACAGTGTTTATGGGAGAATCTCTCCCACAGAGCTGTTGTGTTCTCTCAACAGGGGATGCAGAGAGCGATCCCGGCTGGGAGAACACCCAGTGATTATTGCTAGTAACTATAGCCACTGTCAATAATTGCATGAAACATCTGACAGGCTGGTTGTACCCAGGTTGATTACTCAATTAGCTTGGGTACAATCAGCCTGCCCATACATAGTTCAAATCTTGGGCAGTCCCTGCTGAACCACCTGACATTTGAACCATCTATGGCCAGCTTTAGCCATGGAAACTGAGATTGATAATTGTGAAATAGAGCATCTGAGTTTTAGGGTTACTTTGGCTTTTCAAATTCTTGAAGGTGACACTGTCATGACCTAAACATTTGTAAGATGGCAACAATGTTGAGGTGTACGTACCTTTGTTTAGTCTTCAAAAATTGTTTCTCTTTGGAGTTGTCTGCTGCTTACTTTAATATTATGCTCCAGGTCTTCCTATCATTCTACTACCAAATGGCAGAGTCTGTATTGTTCAGTGACATTAGACAGTGGCCATTTGATAGAGGAAAAGCAGGGATGGGGCCTAACTTTGACTTGCAAATAAGTCAATGCCTCAAGTAGGCCTAGGATCCACAGATCCACAGAATTGACTTGAAGGCTAATACAGGTACTTGAACACAGTTTAAAGTCAGGTTCATTTTAGGTGCATCTAAGATGCTCTATTCTGCTCCAGAGTCTCAAATACAATTTAATTAGCAAGTAAAATAGCAGCCTAATACTGCAATTTACAGCTTAAACTGTCATTTGTACTAAGCTGAAAGCTCCAGTATTATGCTGTTTAATGCATTTGCCAATATGAAAGGGCTATACCTAAGCAGCCATTGAGCCCCAGGACGTTTTGTTTTTGTGGTTGATGCTGGCTGATGGACCCTGATGTGTCTGAAGAGCTCCTGCAAAGAACATTATTATTTTTATTATTATTATTATTATTATTAACGATTTATATAGCGCCAACAGAAATCATATTAAAAACATCTGCAGGAAAAAAGTTATTCTCTTATGAGGTCTGCATCCTGTTTCCCTGCAAAAGGCGTAAGGTGTGAGTCCAGTGAAAGTAATATAAACGGTTTTATAAACCAGGCATGGTAAAGGTGAGTCCTACTGATTTATTGTTATATTTTTAGAGCACCATTTTGATTTTATTTAACAAATATCTGATTGCATGGTATAGCTACATACTATATTAGTAGTCAGTGACATTTAAGCTGTTCCAGTACTTGTTAAAGTAATTTGCTCAGTCATACTTGTGGGAGTGCCTACACAACTACGGCTTTGGTCCACAGTTTGTGAAATGGGTTAAGCTTCTCTACCAGACACCTAGAGCAAGGGTGTTTGTTAATAGCTGGCTTTCAGAGCAGTTCCCACTAGAGAGGGGTACAAGACAGGGATGTCCCATGTCTCCCCTACTATATGCCCTCACTGCAGAGCCTCTGGCAATTGCCATTAGAGCAGACCATAATATTAAGGGACTGAGGAGAGGACACATGGTAGACAAAATAGGGTTTTACGCTGATGACACTACTTTGTACTTAGCGGATCAGGGACCTTCACTGCAGGCCACGCTTGAAATAATTGAGAAAATGAGCGGATATTCAGGATTGCATATTAATTGGGACAAATCTTAAATCCTCCTGTTGGACATCTTTCCTCCTCAAAAAACAAACCCAACTTTACCATTATCTAGAGTATCCATAATTAAATACTTGGGGGGGGGGGGGTGGAGGTCACTAAGACTTTGGCGGACTACAAATATCTGAATGTCACACCTTTATTTGAGATGATAAAGTCCAAAACCCAGACATGGTCCAGGCTACCACTGGGAGTGATGGGACGTGTTAACATAATAAAAATGATCTTGTTATCCAAACTACTTTATATGGTATGGCATGCTCCTCTCTATATCCCACTGAGAGTCTTTAAACAAATGGAAACCATTCTAAACTCATTTGTATGGGGGAGTGGCCTGGCATATTCTGAAGAACCCGTCGGATATGGGGGGAGTTTCCCTCCCTGATATGCAAGATTACTACTTGCCAGCTCAACTCTCCCATATATACTACTTCAACAAAGTGGAATATGAGAAGAAAAATTTACTTTTCAGGCACATACAAAAACGTATCAAAAATTCGTTAATAATTCACAATATAGTGTATATACATCAAAATACAAATGAATTAGACAATGCAAAATTAATAATAACAAAAAAAGAAATTAGAAAAGTAAAGAGGACCCATTCATCAACCCAGAAAAAAGGGTAAAGCTACTTAATTATGCTTCCTGTGAGGTATTGATATTGGATCAGAAAAAACCTCCACTAGGGTGTGCCATAGGTTGATGGGATGTTCATAGGTCTTAGTAATTAAAATACAGATGGATGCTCGACATGTTTCGCAATTTGCTTATTATCGCTTCCTCAGGAGCTTCTGTGTAATTAAGAGAGAAAGAGATTTTTGAAGAACAATCAAATACCAACAATTTAAATATCACATATACAATGTACAATATCCAAGTGCATTTTTGTATGCTTCTGATGATAACTCCCTACACTTAGTATGAAAACAAGCTCAAGGTTGCCCAAGAGTAATCATATATATACAAATACGACTGACAAAAAAATGAATGGGCAGTATGGGCTCCATCAAAAGGGGATCTAACCACCCTTATAACAATTTACAAAGGTGTCACTAAATGCCTCATTAGTTATTCAAAACTCTGCTAATGGTTCATTTGCATATAAAACGCCCTTAAACAGTAATTTTGTAAATAGCAGGACCACGCTATCTTCGCACCCACCAATTGGGCCATCAAAGAACCTCAGCTGTGTCTAACTATTAAAATAAAATATGCGCAGGTACAATGTCAAAATTCCACTAAACACAGTACCTACACATTAAAGTGGGGTGCCCCTAAAAAAAAAATTAAAAGTCAGCAGCTACAAATACTGCAGCTGCTGACTTTTAATAATCAGACACGTCAGACATGTCCCAGGGTCCAGCGATGCGGGGGAACGAAGCCCCTCCTCGTTCCCCGCCCCGCTTGTGGCGCTGTCATTCTTAATGTGGGCACCCGGCTGTGGCTTCACAGCCGGGCATCCACTGCGCATGTGCGAGCGGCGCAGGGCGCCGTGATACACCGCACAGTCATCTGGGACACATGACAGGTCCCAGATGACTGTGCGGCGCGAGGGGAAGTGATGTCACCAGCCCGGGCAAGGAAGAAGGCAGACTACGAGGGACCCCCTAGCAACATGTATTTAGAGGTGAGTAAAAAAAAAATTTCCAATTATTTTTTTTTAAAGAATTTTAAACTATTTTTTATCTTTTGGTGGCAACACCACTTTAACAGTGCTATACAAATAAAATGAGTACCATACATATATATGCACACTATAGGGAAAACAAAGAGTCCAAAGAATGGACAATTCATAAAGGAGTGTTGTGATCCCAAAGCCCTTAGGTTTGATAGGAGAGTCTTCTCAAAGAATCCACAGCTCACCATGCATATAAACAACAGCCTCTTACCCCTAAGGGATTAATCTTAGGCGTTGTAAAAGGTTTTTACTGGGAAGTCCTCTTGCACTACAATCATCAGCCCTCCACAGGCGTCTCCACCCAGGAACTTTTGCTTATACTCCACCCAGGATTCCACTAGGCTCTCAGTCAGTTCATAATCAGAAAAAACAGACAGAGAGAGAATCCATAGTGTAAACTTGTTTATTTAAAAACCACACTCCACACGCCTATAAAAACTACTTACATTTAAACCTTATTGAGTCATTGCATTAAAATCATCATTATCATCCAGCCGCGATCAGTTACTTCTCACCGCTCTCCTCCTGAAGTGTTCATGAACTGACAGGCAGAGGCCGAAGAGACCCGGGATAACCACTGCTGACACTTAGACAATGGATAGCTGCATAGACACACCCATACGCGTTTCGTAATCACGTCTTCTTCAGCGGGCATGTCTATGCAAAGCAGCTTGTCCTTTAAGTATACCGGCGCGGCGTAAGGAATGGTTCCTATTTGGCCACCAAAGCTCCGCCCCCTCAGCCACAGCTGATACAGGGGAGCATACTCGTAACAAATCAAATACCCATGCAGGCAAAAACATGTTTTTATATAGTACTGCAGTTAAGCCATCACAGTGTAAAGGTCTAAATTACTGCGCACTAGCATGAACATGTACGTCAAAACTAATGCTGCAGATACATTATAACAAGTTTTTCTATATATTATGACAGACAACGCTATTAGTTATATTGGTTTCAATGCATAAGTAAAAATAATCATAATAATCTTAGGTAGTTATATTCGCCTCCCCACATCACTCAAATTGAATCAAGAAACCACTGATAAGGACACCCTTACTTCAAAAGAAATTTTCCACAATCCTGCATCACCGGCGCGCAGAGGAGTCTCACGCTCACCACCCACACAGCATCAACAGCATATGAAATGGAGAAACTACCACATGCAATTCATCCCCCGCATACCGGCGATTACACAAGAACCGTGCATTGAAGAGGACAAAAGTTCTCCCCAGACAGAAAAAATAAATAAAGATAAAAGTGCAGGGCAATGAAATCCTCACCGAAATCAATATACCCCCCAGAACCACATGCGATGCGCATCCATTATACTAATAATTCCTCAATAGTATAACCTGAGATAAAAGAGCTATCATGATTTGGAGAGTCCTCTAACCTAATAATATCTAATCCCACTCAGACGAATCGCATGCGCCCACATCACTAAAAACAAATGCATGTGCCCGACTGCGACCCGCATACTGGTTCATCATGATCCAGTCAATCCAAAGCACAACTTCTATTCAATGTATCAGGAAAGTATATCAAAATAAGCAAAACAGAAAAGATCAAAAAGAATGCGAATCGCATCCTAACCAACCACAAATACTATATAAATCCAGAATAGTTCCACAAAAATTCCCCAACAATAGGGGAGGTAATATTGATGTTACTCTAATAATCACTGATGAAACAATATAAGTCAAGATCTATATTAATGCCATTTGGGCTCAAAGAGTCGGTGAGGAATATCCACTCAGTTTCTCTTTTCGAGAGCTCTCGCACCATATTGATCCCCCTCCATGAAGGAGGAATTTTATCGATCCTCCAAAATGTCAAGCCACTCGGGTCCCTATCATGCTTTTCTCTGAAGTGAAGTGACACGCTGTGGTCCATAAAGCCTATTGAGATATTATAGATATGCTCAGAAACCCTCTTAGTAAGTGTTCTTTTAGTTCTACCAATGTACATCAACCCACATGGGCACTTCAGCACGTACAACATGTGGGTAGACATACACGAAATTAACTCTTTCATTTCGAAATCTCTCCTATTGGCTGTTGATCTAAAATGATTAAGGCCCCTCAGGATAATATGGACCTGTCGACGCGATTTGCATTTCCGACATGCAAAAAAAAAGGCACTGTCCCAAAACATCTGAGGGCAAGAAGGGGGATCCAACACTTTTTTTACTACTCTGTCACCAAATGATGGTGTTCTTTTATAAATGAAAGGAGGGGTGTCTGGAATAACTCCCTTCAGTGCACGATCTAATTTAAGAATACCCCAATGTTTCTTAAGGATAGCTTCTACGTCCTTATACTGTTCGTGAAAGGTACTGATGAATCCCCATTCGTGCTTTGTATCCTGTACTTTCACTTTAGGTTGGAGACAGACATCCTGGGGAATCCCTTTTAGCTCATTGATCACCCAATCCAGATGTTCAGGGTTATAGCCCTTTTCAATAAATGCATTTCTAATCTGTTCAGCTTGAATGGCAAAATCGGAATCCCAGGAACAATTCCTGCGTATACGCAAGAATTGACCCTTAGGGATATTCCGCAACCATGGCGGATGATGACCGTTCCCAACCGGAATATAGCTATTCCTATCCATGGGCTTAAAATAAGCCGTAGTGAACAGAGACCCAAGTCCCTTCATTACTTCCACATCTAAATAATGTATGGATTCACTACTCCAGTTAAATTCCAATCTAATGTTATGCTTATTGGTATTTAACAACTCAGAAAATGCCATCAAGGACTCCTCAGACCCTTGCTAGATAAAAAATAAGTCGTCAATGTATCGTTGGTAAAAAATGAGTTCTCTCCGACGATTACTGTAGATCCACTTATCCTCCCACTCATAAATAAATTGGCGAGGCTCTGCGCAAATTTTGCACCCATCGCTACGCCCCTTTTCTAACTATAGAACTTTCCATCATACCAGAAATAATTGCGAGGCAGAAATCAAGTGCCATCCTCAGAAACTTTCTTTGGATAAACGGAATGTCCTCCCTCTGATAAAATGCCCAATTAAGGGCTAACAGTGCATCATCATGCTGAATGACCGTATAGAGGGAGGACACATCAGCTGTGACCAAAAAGATTTCTGTCTCTTCCGGGAATATGATTTCCTTCAATAGTTGTAAAAAATTGGTGGTATCTTTTAGGTAATCCTTAGTCTGTATAACACTCATTTGTAAAAAATGGTCCAGATATTGCCCGACCCTGGAGGTGACCGAATTAATTCCGTTCAGAATAGGCCTCGCTGGAGGCTCTATTGGATTTTTATGGGCCTTGGGTAATGTATATATGGTTGGGATCCTATTAAAACTTGGCATCAGATACAGTTTTTCATTTTTGGTCAGAACCCTAATATAGTAACTATAATTAATCAAATTGAAAAGGTCGGCCCTGTATCTAGCTGTTGGATCCCTTTCCAATTGTACATATGTCTGTTCATCCGCAAGCATTGAGGTTAACTGAGAGTGGTAAAGTTCCTTATCCATAATCACAACCCCTCCCCTCTTATCAGCGGGTCAGATGATGACATTTTTCCTTTCCTCAAGTGATTTGATCCCCTCCTTAATGTACCTCCGACATAGGCTTTTTTTTAGAAGGTAAAGCTCCTAGGTCCTTCAACACCAATTGTTTAAAGACCTCAACCTGGTGGTTAGTTGGTTGTGGGGGATTGAACAGAGACCTATTCCTAAGCCCAATATCCACTCCGATAGTATCCACTACTTTGGTATTTCGTGCCATGGTATTGTTTGATAAAAAATATTTTTTCATATTTATTTTTCTTACATATTTATGTACATCAATGTACACATTACATTTATTCATGGGTTTCTGAGAAGTACATTTTAAACCTGCATTAAGGATGTTAGTCTCATTTTGGGATAGAACTGCCTGACTTAAATTGTAAATACCACTTATTCTGTCTCCCTTCTTTTTTTGCTGGACCCTTCTGCCAGCTCTGCATCCCCTTCTCGCAGAGGCCTTAAAAGTCTGTTTGGACTGTGTGGCATCTACCATTCGGGGGGGTTCCACCATTCCTGAGTTCTGTATGGAGCTTGAGGAATAAATCGTCGACCCCTACATGGACGGCTACCCCTGGCTCTGCCCCTCTGTTGCCCTTTCCTGCCTCTCTCTAAAAAAGGACGCTGATCAGGGCCCTGAGGGTAATGATTATTCCTGAAATTATTTAGAGGTTCGAAACGGTTTTGCGTATTAATAGGGTTAGAGGTCTGATACTCATATTCAGACCTACCTCCTGATTGGGTCTTTTGTCCCCTAACCTGTCGATGTCTACCCCTGCCATCAGCAGTACGTGAATCCACAGGTGGTTTAAAGTTTCCCTTCACGGATGGAACGGTCTTGGGTGCTGCACCAGTGGGCCCAGAGAAACCAATGCTGAGAGGATTAGAAGTGGGCACTATAATATCATTCATTGCCGTTACAGTCTCAGATGCACCAATCACATCCTGCCAAACATATATAGTGTTATTTTTAAAGTCCCCTATATCACGCCAAAATTTCTTTAGTTTTTTCTTCTGAGTGTCCATATCTACTTTTTCCAGTCTTTTCTTTATATCGTTATTACAATTAATCAATTGAGGTGTACCCTTAATAGGTTACAACTTCACCTGTAAGTCTGCAATCTTTTTCTCCAAAAAATCCAACCATTCGGACATAGATTCCCTATCGTCAAGACCGTCCTGAGGAGCTACATCCCATCTCAGGCTCTGCATTATAATTTTATCTTTCAGGTACTGCTCAAAGGTGCTAATGTCCCACCAGGTCCGAACCTGTTTTTCTAGAGCATTCCCTAAGGTTGTTAAAATACCCGTATAATCATCATTATCACCTGTCTCCCCTTCCAGGGAGAACAGTGCCTCTAAATCAACCTAACGGTCTTTTAAAAAATTGACTTTTCCATTCTTTGGACTCTTTGTTTTCCCTATAGTGTGTATATATATGTATGGTACTCATTTTATTTTTATAGCGCTGTTAATGTGTAGGTACTGTGTTTAGCGTAATTTTGAGATTGTACCTGCGCATATTTTATTTTATTTTATTATTTATGATTATTATAACAGCAGCTGTATACATAGAGAGAGATTTGTTCTTGTAGTGCGCTTGGATCGGTTTCACGACTTGATTGTGTCTAACTATTGCAGATTACTGGATATAAACTTCAACAAAGTTATGCTGTTTAGATCACCAACCATAAAGAAACTAAGAAACGCCCTGTAATCCAACAACATAGAAAGGCATGGCCAATGACTATACCAATATTCTGGTCCATAAATTCCCATTTCATGGATATGCACCATACCTGAACAACCCAGTGTTTATGCCGATAGCGCTGATCCCAGATTTCCTTCGATGTTTGAAAAGACAAAAGATACGCTGGACATCTCCACTTGCACAGAGCGCGTCTGTGTTGTGGATCCCAGCTCACTATATTTATACATCCCGTCCGGCCGACGTCAGCACACATCTGACGTCAGCACGGACCGGGCAGGAAAGACACAGCACATGCACCAGGAGACGCGCCCGCACCAAACTTGATAGGTGTCCGAAATGTTCGCCCCCCTCCTCGACGCACACGCAGTACGCTCCCATGGTAGCCACAGGACGCTCGATAATCCCTCCCCCCTCTGCACATAATATAGGCAGAGGGAAGGAGGAACATGCAGCCCGCGGCGTGGCATGGTCCTTCCTGGCCGGTCCGAGCTGTCGTCAGACGTGTGCTGACATCGGCCGTGGAGATATCAAGCATATCTTTTGTCTTTTCAAACATCAAAGGACCTCTGGGATCAGGGCTATCAGCATAAACACCAGATTGTTCAGGTATGGTGCATATCCATGAAATGGGAATTTATGGACCAGAATATAGTTATAGTCATTGGCCAGGCCTTTCTAGGTTGTTGGATTACAGGGCGTTTCTTAGTTTCTTTATGGTTGGTGATCTAAAAAGCATAACTTTGTTGAAGTTTATATCCAGTAATCTGCAATAGTTAGACACAGCTGAGGTTCTTTGACTGATGGCCCAATTGGTGGGTGTGAAGATAGCGTGGTCCTGCTATTTACAAAATTACTGTTTAAGGGCGTTTTATATTCAAATGAACCATTAGCAGAGTTTTCAATAACTAATGAGGCATTTAGTGACACCTTTGTAAATTGTTATAAAGGTGGTTAGATCCCCGTTTGATGGAGCCCATAGTGCACATTCATTTTTTTGTCAGTGGTATATGTATATATATATGATTACTCTTGCTTATCATACTTATTTGTAACTGGGTTATCTATGTAGCAGTTTTAGCAAATATTGCTTATTCATTCCCATGGGATTTTAATTTAACCTTAACCTTATCCTGTTTTTTTAGCTCACCCAGAAATCAAAGATAGTCAATATATGGCAATAGCCTGGAACTGTGGCCAGCATTAACAATATTGTAAGTACTCCAACGCCTATATATGATAGTAGGCATTTAGCACCATACCTTTCTTATCCGGATCACTTTGATGGCACTCCTTTTTTATATGTTTACATTATAGTTAGCGGAAGCATCCCCGTTTAGCGCAATCTGCTCTTTGGTGTCCTCTTCGATTGTTTGGGGGATCCCCACGTGTCCTAAAAGGTTACTCCCCTTGGTCCATCTGGAGGGCCTGAGGTGTGGCAGCGATAGTACTGTGTTGGTTGGGCAACCTTGAGCTTGTTTTCATACTAAGGTGTCCGTTTAGTAAACTTTGATAAGCTGAGATCAGGATGATCTCTGCTTATCTCAGAGCATTGCAGGTTTAATATACCGAGATGAGTGCTGGAGAACTATTTTTTCTCTTCTCATCTCAGAACACAGAACGGCTGCATTGACTGCAACAGAAACGGCATGTTTAGTAAACAGAGATGCCACTTTATCTCTGTGCTTCTCTTTCAAGTTCTCCTTTCTGGCTTCTCCAGCCCAGAGGTGGAGATATCAGGAGATCTCTGCCAGAGAATAGCTTC
>NW_027507903.1:279632137-279759637 GCF_037356315.1 Lithobates pipiens | reverse complement strand
ATAAATTAATTATATAATATTAATTAATTAATATTTTTATTGTTATGCTTTTTTTAAATTACTTTGAACTATTTAATATATATATTTATTGTTTTTATATGAATGGTGCATATCTGCATGACAAATAGGGTACTATCATTTCAGAATACACCATTCGCATAAATATGCACATATGTTATGTATTAATTAGAATGTTTTACAGTTATGGGGTGTCTGTTTATTGGGTAGGGGGATTATATCTTTATTATTAACTTAATATGTGCAGTGTATGTGGAGTGCTTCGTATTTCACTTTGGGATTCTGATACTGAAATCTCCTGAGCTATTGTGAGATTACAGAAACAGAAGCCGTTCAGGGTTCTCAGAGCGTTTGTAGATCACTTCTATTCTCAGTGGGAGAAGTGATCTACATGATATATTAAACTGCCACATGGGTGAGAACAAATATCTCTGAGAAGAGCAGAGAACTCCAGAGATGTAAAATATCAAAATATACTAAACGGACACCTAAGTGTGGTGAGTTATCATCAGAAGCATACAAAAATGCACTTGGATATTGTA
Organism: Lithobates pipiens; assembly: GCF_037356315.1. NCBI lineage: Eukaryota > Metazoa > Chordata > Amphibia > Anura > Ranidae > Lithobates > Lithobates pipiens. Next base: position 279,759,077 of record NW_027507903.1, on the reverse strand, counting down.
CATTGTATATGTGATATTTACATTGTTGGTATTTGATTGTTCTTCAAAAATCTCTTTCTCTCTTAATTACACAGATGCTCCTGAGGAAGCGATAATAAGCACATTGCAAAACATGTCGAGCATCCATCTGTCTTTTAATTACTAGGACCTATGAACATCCCATCAACCTATGCCACACACTAGTGGAGTTTTTTCCTGATCCAATATCAATACCCCACAGGAAGCATAATTAAGTGGCTTTACCCTTTTTTATGGGTTGATGAATGGGTCCTCTTTACTTTTATCATTTCTTTTTTGTTATTATTAATTTTGTATTGTCTAATTCATTTGTATTTTGATGTATTTACATTATATTGTGAATTATTAACGAATTTTTGATGCGTTTTTATATGCGCCCGAAAAGTAAATTTTTCCTCTCACATTCCAAATTTAGTAACAGGATTTGGCACATTAGTTAATTAGGGTGTCCTGATTGCCACTCAAGGGCCAAGCAATCAATCTCCTTTGTTGACTTCAACAAAGTGGAAATGCAGAGGTATAGAGCCTTAGTATGTAATAAACCGAGCCACCCAGCATTCACCCCACTCCAAGCTATTCTCCGAAGGAAACAAATAACCTAAGATATAATATGGGAATGCTACTTCATCATCAGAGAGTATGAGAAATCACATTGAAAAGGCAAAACACTGGGAAAATTCAAACTCATACCCCACTATGGTTTAAAAAAATACCTACCAGAGCTAGAATCCATTCCAGACTCGACAATATGGGCTACCCACAGCATAATATATCTTCACCAAGTGTTAGCTAATTCCAGATTCAATGATGCAATACCATACAAAAAAGTAGTCTATGCACATAGAGGTTGTGCTCATAAGCATTCAAACGTGTGGGATAGGTGGCTGGAAGATAGGGAAACTTGTACCTGAAAATCCCCCAAACCCCACAGGCAGGCCCGCCTAGATAAAATATAGTAAGAGGATGTCCTATTTAAGTATTTAAGCATGGAAATCCTCATTTGGGAATATATTGGTAACAGAACCACAGGAAGTTTCTTATGCAATTGATGCATATACCTTCGCAAACTTGTGCCTTATAATGTTTGTACAATGAAACTCACACAAAGTGTTTGGTGTAATGTTTTATTTATTATTTTATCCAAGTGATTGCTTTGTAAAATTAATCTTATGCAAATAAAGTTGGCTTTTTCCAATAAAAAAAAAAAGTAATTTTCTCATGTCATTTTCATAAGTGCCAGGATCCTAAATGAATGAATCCTGAAATCTCTTCAGCCTGCCTTACCAAGTCCAGTTGTATGTAACCAAGAACTACTAGCATCTATACTATGATCTGGATAAATTAAAACATATCTGCCTATTTTGATGTGCAAGTGGAACTGAACTCCAAAAAGCAAATATTCCTCCTAAAAAAAAACAGTACCCTTCCTGGTAAGTTAATGTGCCTAGCCACCCCTGTATTTACAGCCTCATAGCCTCATTTATTACTTGAACTAGATCAGGGGACTTCAAACTATGGCCCTCCAGTTGTTTAGGAACTACAATTCCCATCATGCTTAGTCATGTCTGTGAATGTCAGAGTTTTCCAATGCCTCATGGGATGTGTAGGTCCACAACAGCATAGTTTGAGGGTCCCTGAACTAGATGGACGTGTGTTTTTTTTTCCAACCTGACTATGTAACTATAGCTATGTATCTGTAATATGAGATTATAGACACTTGTCTCTGACTGCACTGTTCTCCTTGCTGGAGGCTCTGACATGAGGAAGTAAAGCCTTGCCTCTAACAAGATGGCCACCTCCACACAGAAGCAGGGCATGACAAGTCATGGTAAGCCAGAAATGGGGAACAGATCAGTTACAGGGAGATGGGGCAGGCAATACTAGTGACTAGTCCTTTGTCCTCTGCCTGTATTTTTTGGGCATAGCTTTCAGTTCAGTTCCTCTTTAAGCCATAGATTAGCACACCCCATAGGTCACTTTCTATAGGCACACATAGTATATTGATTTCCTACTGCAGTATGACCTACTAGATACTAGATGTACAACATCTATGGAATGGAACAACGCATATTATTCACACCAATGTAGAAAATATTAGAGTTTTGTACATTTTTCTACTTAATAAAAGCGAACTCATCTAAAGCAGAAAAAAATATTTCTGGTAATTTATTCTACGGAGTTTTCGGTTTCATGAAACAAATGTAAATTATTGATGACTGGTACTTCCCTAAATTAAAGTACAAAAGTTCTGTGTGTGCTGGATGTAAAATCATGATACCGAATGAATGCAAATGAAGCTTTCTGTAGTTTATTTCAGTCCTTCCAGAAAAAAAAGGCATTTTCCGCTTTTAATCACCGATAGGACACAAGTCTTATTATACAAAGATGCAAAAACTGCATATAGCATTCTGTTAAAAACAGTTCATGATTGGTTAAAGGATGTGTTTAAGAAGCCTACCCGCCTTTCTTCCAGCAAAATATAGACAACACTAACAGGCTGTGTATAAGCATCTTCTAAACACAAATATATTCCTCAGTTTTTGAAGTTTTCGTATTTTACAGTTAAAGTAGTGCTTAAGAATTTATTTTTACTGAAAACAAGTTTCTCGAGACAAATGTAACACTTAGCAATAAACCATTTTTGCCCAAATAGTTCAAAAAGTCACATATTGGTAGCTACATATTCTGCTCTACTCTTTGCCACTAGCAATAACTTCTGTCTGCCCTCTCACAAACCACCAGATCATAGTATTCAGGCCCTTTCCTTCAGCCCTTGCACTAGCAAACATGCATAGCTGTTTTTTTTTTTTTTTTAAGATTGGATACTGAACCCATAGTCAACCCCAAAACACAACAAAGCGTAGACCTGAATACTCCCAATCCCAGGAGTGTGCAAGATAAGGTGGCTCAGTGGGGCACTGCAAGAGAATACATCCACCCTGAAACTGGGAAAGGAGGACAGTGATTAGGGACCATATTGAAACTGCATTAAAAAAGCATTGTTAGGGAGTGCGCATGCACGGGAGCTCCGAGGTGGCTGACTAAGCCTGGATCTTTGCATCGCCCCTGCCCCACGATCAACACAGCGGGTGCAGCACACCCCAAAATGGGCCAACAAAGACATTCGTTAACAGGACACCCCTGGGAGCCCCCCGGATGTCCAGACCGGCCGTCAGACGCGACCTGGGACCGGAATTTGATAGAGCAGGCTGAGGTGGGTGTACCAAGATGGCCGCCTCCTCCTCCGCAGCACAGCCACACGTGGCCTGCGGAGACAAACCACAGGACATGAGGCAAGTGATAGCTCCAGCCACACTAACATACTCCCAAGTGACCCAGGGAACACCGCAATATCCTATAGCTCCCTCCCCAGCATCTACTGAATCCCTGCTGGGAAGAGCGATGGAGAAATACACCATGTCTCCAGCCAGGACTTCACCTCCATATCTCCATGCTACCCCCACCCCCAGTCTGCGAGATCAGGACCTGTCTTCACCGCAGGGAGACCTATTTCTTAAACCCTCTGCCTTATTGAAGAGAGGTCTGGCTAACACATCTGCCCAAATCACCAGAGACATTAAATCTGACTTCGCCAACCTCGGCACCACAATGGAAGCAATAGAAGGCAAGCTGGACATTACCATTTTGCACACCAATCAGAATGCTGCCCACATTCAAGTCCTCCAGGACCAACTAGAAACTGCCTCCCTGAAAACATCACGGATATCCCCCCAGTGATACAAGACCTCATCAAGGAGCTAATACCTAACACGCCCCCCCACCGCCTGGAGTTAGATAGGGCCCACGGTCCCTCGGTCCCCCCCCAGGAAGGATGGCTTACAGGGATGTAATTGTCAAACCCCACTTCTATGTCGTGAAGGAGGAAGTCATGAGACAATTCTGCCTCAAACAGCAAGTCACTTGCAGAGGACGACAAATACAAATATTTGCAGATTTGGCCCCGTCGTCCATCCAGAAGCGACGAACCCTCAAACCGCTCCTCACAGTACTTTCCCAACAGGACATCAAATATCGCTGGACCTTCCCTTTTAGAGTGAAATTCACTATCCAAGGTAAAGCTTACTCCTTCTCCACCCTCCCAGAGGGGGAGAAACTCTTCCTCCACCTCAAGCTGATAACCCAGGAAGCACCCATGGATTTCACTTTGGCACCAGGAGGCTCCACCATAAGACCCCCTCCAGCAAGTCCAGTTTCCCCAATCTGGAATAAAGGCAAGACCAAGAAGCCCAAAGACGGCAGACCCCCATAAGATGCTCTCACTAATGTCTCTCTTCAATTCGCCCTCAATAGGGCACCCCACTTTGGGACAATAGTCCCCTCTGTTGTTGGAGCCCAGGGCTCCTAACCTGACCCAAGTTGCCGATCATTAGGCCCACTTACGTTTTCAATCCAAGTTCCTTGCTCCCCACAAGCTACTTCTTTATGCCTTCTGTAGGTCATGCCAGAGACACTCGTCCTTGAACACTTGGACATTTCAAGTTCGACCTGCAGGCCAGAACATGACTTCCAGGAACTTACACGTTGGCTAGCTAGGTTCCCTTTCTACAGACTCTCCGTCACATTTCGGGAAATTTACCAGAGGAACTAAGACTCTGAAACTTTCCGAACTCAGGGATCTCCGGCCTGGGTAGCTGCAATGACACTGGACGGCTCCCATTTTCCAAGGGAATTCCCCATTTTCCACACCCTTGAATGGGAGGGGGGGTTAGGGTATAGAGGGAAATCCTCTGCAGAGGAACCCCATACGAGCCGTACACTTTGATACCATTGCACTTTCTATATTTCCAATGTTTATTCAAAATGTTTATTTTGAATAAACCCTTTATGGGTTCCGGGGGAGCTTTCAAGGGCCTCCGGGAACCAGGTGGATCAAGGCATGGGTATTGCGACGTACCCTCTAAACCACCTCAGAATTATAACCCAAAACATACCTCATGTGCTTTTCATATTTGTAAATGAATGTGCCCATTCCACGCCACCAGGAGGTATCTTATGTTGTATTGTATCTTGATTTTGATGTCTCGCATGTATCCTGTTTTTCATATTCGTAAAATAATAAAAACTTTGAAAGTAAAAAAGCATTGTTAGGGAGATTTAGGAGTAATACCAAGTAAATGCTATCATCAGCACTTCACATGCATTTAAAAAGGGAGGCTTTAATATCACTTTAACGTGTAAAAGGTTATCCGAGTATGGTTTGGGGCTAAGCTCAGAAAGCTCATATAGAATGTCAGTTTTCGTACTTTGTGATGTGTGTATATTTAGTATATCCTGGAACATATATTCAAAATATATGTCTACTTTTATATTCAACCTTGTAAACTATGGAGACTGGGACTACAAATATTTTCATATTGTCCTCAGCCGGGCACTGGAAAAGTGGTGGTAACTATTTCATGAGCAGTGTAGAGCCTTTCAAGTTTGATTGCAATCTGTGCACACATCGCTGTGACCCTTATTAAACTCTCCACCTTTCAATTAAACACAATATAAAAGCAACCCCAAAAATAAATTAAATTTAATCCATCGGCAAAACAGATCATTTATATTCAAGAACAATTTTTGGCTGAATACTGAATACTGAATAAGATCATATGGAAAAAAAAAAAAAAAATATATATATATATATATATATATATATATATATATATATATATATATACTGTATATAAAGGGGCGTTGCTAGGTCTGCAAAAGATCTGTAGCTAGAGCCCATAGCAGCGAAGTAAAGAAAGTCATACGCTTGGGTGGGCATACACATGTATATAATATACATGTGTATATATATGTATATATATATATATATATATATATATATATATATATATATATATATATATATATATATATATATAGTGGTTGATATGGATAGGTGACAGTGTCAGCAAAAAGGCACCACCATCCCTGAATAGTATATATAGACAGAAGGATGATTTAGTGGGATTTTCAGGGTGCCAGGCAACTAGTAATACACTAAAAATTTTAACAATATCAAAATTTATTAAACATAAGACAAAAATTGTAAAACAATCGTATTTTGCTATACATGTATTACGCAGACATCAGTACACATGTAGTAGGTAGATGTTTATTGAGATACAAAAGTAGATGTGTCACTGCATAAGACAAAATACAATTAATTAAAAGCGTACAAAACAATATGCAAAAATACAATCAAAGGGTATGCTATTGACCGTCGAAACCCAATGTTCATCAGCCACCCAACAATTGGTGTTTACCTGCGACTTGATGTTGAGGTGGGGTAATGTGTGGATGCTATGACACCTGTATCCCTTTCCCATTCCCTTCACCTTCCCTTCTCCCCACTCCCCTATCACTATAGTGCACCTCCACATTTCTATGGATCTTATACTTTCCTTCCTGTTTTTACTGGGTAGAGATTGGCCTTTGGCCTTGTCCCTGGGCTTTTCCCGGCAAGCTCTTTGTGTGCAGCTGAGTGTCTTTCTTTCTATTTTGGCTCAACATCAAGTCGCAGGTAAACACCAATTGTTGGGTGGCTGATGAACATTGGGTTTGGACGGTCAGTAGCATACTCTTTGATTGTATTTTTGCATATTGTTTTGTACACTTTTAATTGTATTTTGTCTTATGCAGTGACACATCTACCTTTGTCTTTCAATAAACATCCACTGAGGAAGCCCTAGTGGGTGAAACATGCCGGGATATTATTGCTGAATGACCTTTTCCATCTACCTACTAGATGTGTACTGATGTCTGCGTAATATATGTATAGCCAATACAATTGTTTTACAACTTTTGTCTCATGTCTAATACATTTTTATATTTTTTATACTTTTTGTGTACTAGTTGCCTGGCACCTGAAAATCCCACTAAATCATCCTTCTGTCTATCTATCTAATATATATATATATATATATATATATATATATATATATATATATATATACATATATATATATATATATATATATATATATATATATATATATATATACATATATATATATATATATATATATATATATATATATATTTATATATATATATATATATTTATATATATATACACATACATATATATATATATATATATATATATATATATATCATTACATATCTGAGTGAGGATCCCCCTTACATCAGGGTCGGCAGTGAGCCTCCCCTTACACCAGGGTCCCCAGAGAGCCTCCCCATGCATCAGGGTCCCCAGAGAGCCCCCTTACATCAGGGTCCTCAGAGAGCACCCCTTATACCAGGGTCCCCGGAGAGCCCCCTTACATCAAGGTCCCCAGAGGGCCTTCCCTTACATCAGGGTCACCAGAGAACCTCCCCTTACATCGGGGTCCCCAGAGAGCCTCCCCATACATCAGGGTCCCCAGAGGGCCTCCCAAAACATCGGGGTCTACAGACAGCACCTTCCTTACATCAGGGTCACCAGAGAGCCTCCCTTACACCAGGAACCTCTGAGAGCCTCCCCATACATCAGGGTCCCAAGAGAGCCTCCCCATACATCAGGGTGAGAGAGGGAGGTGGCTGAGAGACACCCTAGCCCTGCCTGCAGTCCCTACTGTCCCAGCCTCTTTCTTTGCGGGTAGGTATGTGTGATTCACCTACCTCATGCCTGTTCTCGGTCAGCATGTCTTCTTCCTGTTCCATGTCAGTCAGAGCGAACTAGGAGAGGACGTTGGAGGAGTGCAGGCTCTGGGAGGTGCCGGGAATGCTGCTCAGGGTGGCGGTGAGATCTCATCTTCTCTCCCTCCCTCCTGGGCTCTTCCCGGCTGCCCGTGCCTCCCCCTTTTTGTTTGAAGATGTCACTGCCCTGCACCCTACTGCCACTGGACTAGCAGCGGGGCGATATAATCCAGTCCAGGACTATGACAAGGGGGTTAAACTGAACTCCTTTTTTTTTATTCTTTTTTTTTTTTTTATTCTCTCTCAAACTGAACTCCTTAGGCCCAGGAGAACTAGCGTGGAGGAGTTGTAAGTATGAGTTGTGGCTGTGACGTCACTAGTTGCCAGACGCTAGGTAGCTCTAGCAACCAGCAGTGGCCAAAAGTTAAGACAGATGGAGGTGGAGGTGGAGTCTGAGCCAGCGCTACCACGGCTCAGTCCGCCCCTGCCCACTGCATTCCGGACCGGGACATACCTGCTAGTTGCAGGGAATTCACCCATTCGGTAAGAGACTCGAGGCTATGGGCTCCAGACTCTGGGCTGTGTTAATCTATATATAGATATACACGCACGCACGCACATAAATAAGATATTAAATCATAAAGTATAATAGGATGTTCCATAAATTTGAACATTTCACTGTTTTGTTTCTCCCATTTATTTCAAAGCAAAGATACATGTACACTTTTTTTTTCGTAATAACACTGTATTTTTGCTAATTGGGGTTCCTACATAACAAATATACAACTAAGACCATCGCATACAAATTATATTGTCATTTTTGGCTTGACAGAAGCACTAATCTCCAAATACAAGAAGCTTAAAATTGTTAGGCACATTGCATGCTAAGCTGTTTACTGAGTTTGACTCTGTGTGTAAATGGCAAGGATTATATTATCTTTGTTTTCTAAAATGGAAAGAATGAGAGTTGGCATTGAGGACACAGCTAAAAATATACAGAATCTGGGAAATGTTGACTGTTTGCAATAAACTGGTTGTTAGGATGCAAATGAATCCTATAATCAACCCCAGCTTTTTATGTGCATATAAGATAAACTGTATATGTGGTGTGTGTATAAATCAGTGTCTGCATGTATGTGTGCATGTGTATATACTGTATATATAAATATATATATATATATATACATACACGCACACACACAATATTACCAAAACTATTGGGACGCCTGCCTTTACAAGCACATCAATTTTAATAGCATCCCAGTCTTAGTCCGTAGGGTTCAATATTGCGTTGGCCCACCCTTTGCAGCTATAACAGCTTCAACTCTTCTTTCTGGGAAGGCTGTGCACAAGGTTTAGGAGTGGGTCTTTGGGAATGTTTGACCATTCTTCCAGAAGCGCATTTGGAGGTCAGGCACCAATGTGGACAAGTAGGCCTGGCTCACAGTTTGCACTCTATATCATCCCAAAGGTGTTCTGTTGAGGCCAGGACTCTGTGAAGGCCTGACAAGTTCCTCCACTCCAAACTCACCCATCCATGTCTTTATGGACCTTGTTTGTGCACTGGTGCACAGTCATGTTGGAACAGGATGGGGCCATCCCCAAACTGTTCCCTTTAAATTTGGGAGCATGACATTCAAAATGTCAAAAATGTCTTTGTATGCTGATGGCTTAAGAGTTGCCTTCACTGGAATTAGGGGCCAAGCCCAACCCCTGAGGAACAACTCACATCATAACCCCCCCCCCCCCCTCCACCAGATGATTTGGGTCAGTGCACAAAGCAAGGTCCATAAAGACAAGATGAGTGCAAGCCAGGCCTTCTTGTCCATCATCAGTGCCTGACCTCACAAATGTGCTTCTGGAAGAATGGTCAAACATTCCCATATAGACACACTCTTAAACCTTGTGGACATCCTTCCCAGAAGCTTTTATAGCTGAAAAGGGTGGGCCAACTCAATATTGAACCCTACGGACTAAGACTGGGATGTCATTGAAGTTCATGTGTGTGTGTGTTAAGGCAGGCGTCCAATACTTTTGGTAATATAGTGTATATACATATACTGCATGGGTCTTTGCATAGGTGTGGAGCTGATTGGAGTCTGGTGGGTGTTGCTAACAAAAGAGAGCATTATCTAGTGTAGTCAGTGATTGCTCCTACATACTGCAAGGAAAGCTTTAAGCCTGACACCTCTGGGAAGCCTGTGTTCAGGTGGCCTATGCAGACATACAGCCAGACTAAAGTTAGGAGTCTAAAATATAGCTGTGTCTATTGTTCTGCTAAACAACCCCTACATGGGCAGAGCACTGTGATTTTTTATATGTGGAAAGCTTACAACACAAGTTGACAATTCCTTCAATATATATCTATATATATATATATATATATATATATATATATACAGTCAGGTCCATAAATATTGGGACACAATTCTAATCTTTTTGGCTCTATACGCCACCACAATGGATTTGAAAGGAAACAAACAAGATGTGCATTAACTGCAGAATTTCAGCTTTAATTTAAGGGTATTTACATCCAAATCAGGTGAAAGGTGTAGGAATTACAACAGTTTGTATATGTGCCTCCCACTTTTTAAGGGACCAAAAGTAATGGGACAATGGGATGCTCACCTGTTCGATGGCCAGGTGTGTGTTATTACCTCATTATCCCATTTACAAGGAGCAGATAAAAGGTCCAGAGTTAATTGGACTTGCAGTTAAAGCACATCTTGTTCGTTTCATTTCAAATCCATTGTGGTGGTGTATAGAGCCAAAAAGATTAGAATTGTGTCTATGTCCCAATATTTATGGACCTGACTGTATGTGTGTGTGTATATATATATATATATATATATATATATATATATATATATATGTATATATATATATGTATATATATATACAGTGCATTCGGAAAGTATTCACAGCGTTTTACTTTTTCCACATTTTGTTATGTTACAGTCTTATTCCAAAGTTGATTAAATTCATTATTTTCCTCCAAATTCTACAAACAGTGCCCCATAATGACGATGTAAAGTAAGTAAATCCTTGCAAATTTATTTTAAAAAAAACAAAAAAAAAATCACATGTACAGTGCCTTGAAAAAGTATTCATACCCCTTGAAATGTTCCACATTTTGTCACATTGTATGTATTTTATTGGGATTTTATGTGATAGACCAATACAAAGTGGCACATAATTGTGAAGTGGAAGGAAAATGATAAATGATTTTCAACATTGTTTACAATAATATGTGAAAAGTGTGGCGTGCATTTGTATTCAGCCCCCCTGAGTCAATACTTTGTAGAACCACCTTTCACTGCAATTACAGCTGTATGACTTTTTGGGTATTGTCTCTACCAGCTTTGCACATCTAGAGAGTGAAATTTTTGCCCATTTTTCTTTGCAAAATAGCTCAAGCTCTGTCAGATTGGATGGAGAGCATCTGTGAACAGAAATGTTCAAGTCTTGCCACAGATTCGCAATTGGATTTAGGACTGCACTTTGACTGGGCTATTCTAACACATGATTATGTATTGATCTAAACACACCACATGTTTTCAGAGAGTCCTGTATTTCACTTAAAGTTATTTGTGGGTTTTTCTTTGCATCCCGAACAATTTTCCTGGCAGTTGTGGATGAAATTTTATTGGTCTACCTGACCGTGGTTTGGTTTCAACAGAACCCTTAATTTTCCACTTCTTGATTAGAGTATTAGAGAACACTGCTGATTGGCATTCTCAATTTCTTGGATATCTTTTAATATCCCTTTCCTGTTTTATACAGTTCTACTACCTTTTCCCAAAGATCCTTTGACAATGCTTTTGCTTTCCCCATGACTCAGAATCCAGACACATCAGTGCAGCACTGGATGAAAGATGCAAGGGTCTGCCAGGAGTCCAGAAACTCATTGACCTGTTATACACACACACTAATTATAAGCAAACAGATTACAGGTGAGGATGGTTACCTTTAACATACAGGGTAGGTAAACTTTTGATCAGGGTCATTTGGGTAGTTTATGTTGTCATTATGATTTAAAAAGAGTAAACAGAGTTGATTTATAATAAATGGCTTTAGCCAAACACTAACCATGAGTGAAAGAAATGTTTTTGTGTTATCATTCATATTCTCTGAAAAATGGCCACGAAATCATAAATTCTGCCAGGGTATGTAAACCTTCCTTTGAACACAGCTCTATATATATATATATATATATATATATATATATATATATCTGTGTTCAAAGGTTTACATACCCTGGCAGAATTTGTGATTTTGTGGCCATTATATATGTATATATATATATATATATATATATATATATATATATATATATACAGTATATTCTTAACCACTTACCGTCCACCATATAGCAATATGACGTTGGCAAAGTGGTTTCAACATCCAATATCCATATCAAGCCGCTGCACGCCCTCGGGTGCGCGCATCGCACGATTGTTGTTGCAGTGTGTCAGTCTGACACACCACAACACTGATCTAGGCAAAGAGTCTCTGACGGAGACTCTTTACCACCTGATCAGCCATGTCCAATCACGGCTGATCACAGTGTAAACAGGAAGAGCTGTTGAGCGACTTTTCCTCACTCACATCTGTCAGACGCGAGTAGAGGAGATCCGATCGGCTGCTCCTCTGACAGGGGGGTCTGTGCTAAATGATTATCAGCGCAGCTCCCCCGAGGATGCCCACACTGGACCACCAGGGACGCCACTAGGACCACCAGGGATGTCACCACCAGGTATGCCACCTCAGACCACTAGGGATGCCAATCAGTGACCACAATGGATGCCAATCAGTGCTCACAATGGATGCCAATCAGTGCCCACAATGGGCATCACTGATTGACAGGCATCCATCCGTACCATCAATAAGTGTACATCATTGTCTCTATCAGTGCCCATCCATGCCACCTATCAGTGCCTATCCGTGCTACCTATCGGTGCCCATCTGTGCTGCCTCTCGGTGCCCATCCGTGTCACATTTCAGTGCCCATCAGTGCCACCTATGTGTACCCATCAGTGCTGCATATCAGTGCCGTCTATCAGTGCCCCATATTAGTGCCCATCATCAGTACCACCTCAATGATGCCCATCAGTGCCGCCTTATCAGTGCCCGTCAGTGAAGCCCCATCAGTGCCCATCAGTGGAGGAAAAAACTTACTTATTTACAAAGTTTTGTAACAAAAACAAAAAAAACAATTTTTTTCAACATTTTCTGTCTTTTTTTTATTTGTTTAGCAGAAAATAAAAATCCCAGAGGTGATCAAATACCACCAAAAGAAAGCACTATTTGTGGGAACAAAATCATAAAAATTTAGTTTGGGTACAATGTTGTATGACCGCGCAATTGTCATTCAAAGTGCGACAGCGCTGAAAGCTGAAAATTGGTCTGGGCAGGAAGGTGTATAAGTGCCTGCTATTGAAGTGGTTAATATTAAGGCCTCATCCACATACTGTTCTAAAACCACCTTCTTTACCAGCCCTGGAGACACAAGAGTGTTCTGCGTGATCTCTATGCGCATCAGAACACAAGCAGACTTTTGTGCACGCCTTTGTGAATGTGGCCTTAGAGTCAAAAATGTGGTTTAAAATTTTAGCAAATATAGCACATTTAGTACACATTACTTTTGAAAGAGAAATATGGGTTTGGGGGTTATTGCAGTTTTATACTTACCTAGGTGGATGCAGTATTGGTCCACTGCTGCATCTGTCCCCCGCCACCTCTGCACTGAGAACTGCGTCATCAAACACTGCTTGGGTTCTTTTGGCTCCCCATGCAGAGAGCTGCTGCCTGTCAATCAGCAGCTCTCCTGCTCTGTTCCTCCACGCTCACTGGAGCGCCGAGCTGTGGAGGGGCGGGGAGCAGCTGTCTCAGCCTCTCGCTGGGTGGGCTATCAGTCCAGGCACCTGGCAGATCCAGACTCCCAGAGTCGGCATGACACAGTGCCTGGACTGATATTGGTGACATCAGCAGAAGGCGGACTTCAGTAAGTTAAATTGCCCACATTCATCATTCTCCTTTTCATGGTGCCCAAGGTATTTTACCTTTATACTTTGCATATCTGCCTCTTGTTCCAAAAAGTCGTGACCAGTGTGTTAAATATGAGGATGTGATTTTGTGGGTTTGATTCAAAATGGGGGTGTGGTTTTGTGGATGTGATCAGTAGAGTGTCTCTGGATTTCATTTTCAAAATCTGGTAACCTTGGTTGCAGTAATTCATGATAGCCCCAATTCTAAATTATACTTCAAGAACAATGGTTTATAAAATAATAAAATATGTAAGTTTGTACACATCATACTAACTAGCCTTAGGCTCCATTCACATTAGCATGTCTATAGGCTCACGATTTACAACTTTGATCTGTCTTTACATTCTCTGGACTAACGTTGCATCAAAAGTTGCACCAAAGTGGTGCAGGCACATTTGCAAAATTGATTTGAATGGGTGCCAGTGAAAAGAATGGGCTGCGACTTGTCATGCAACTTTGATGTCCAAAGTTGCGTGACAAGTTGTTCAAGTGTGAATGGAGAATTATACGTTTACTTAAAAAGTGAATCAATATTTGTCTAAATTATAGTCAATGTGACAATTCCTTCTTTGTCAGTCCTACCAAATTCCAAGAGCACATGGGCATTTTTTTTAACAATGCCATGTGTACTGAGCTTCATGATGATGTGTTTTCTAAGAACTGGTAAATGTCTACACACTGTGCAGATGGATGCTGTGTCTGTAAGGGAATATGATCGCAGCTACATGCTGTGTGCAAGAGCTCTGAGTACCCAGGCTGTGTGCATTGTGCAGAGCAGGCTAAATATAAGTAAAAGACATTGAGAAACAACCGGTAGTCATTATTTGTAATGTGGTTTAAAAAAAAAAATTGGCTGCTCGGTCTAAAATGCCCTGGCCTATTTTTTGTCTCAGTCAGGGCCTGCCAATTACTGACAAGTTTATTCAACTCATCCTGCTGAGTATATGAATAAAAATTTGGGGAGACCTTCTTAATAGGTCCCAGAGTGGCTGGGTGTGTTGGCATCCTAGACTTGCTGCCTGGAGAGAGTATAGGAAGAGTGTTCTTGCTTCTCAGGCCTGTTGCTTGGGAAGGGGCATAGTTCATGTTTGTTAGTCCTGCTGCCTGGCGAAGAAAGCTAAAGCTCAAGGAGAGTTCTGCTTACTTAGATTTCTGACCTTAGCCTGGGGTCCATAATTAGTCTGTAAGAGGGGCTAAGGATACTTGAGGGTAGCTGTTCAGCTGGCGTACCTAGTCTACATTAGCCTGTGGCAGAGGCAAAAGAGTTTGACCTTGACCTGTTTCAGAGGTCAGAAGGAGAGAAGTGAAGGTGGAAGGAATTTTTGCTGCTGTTTTTTAATATCCTGTACCCCAACCCTCTAACCCCTAGACCAGGGTTTCTCAACCAGGGTTATGCATTTAGGTTTGCTTTTCTTGTAAGCTGTAATAATGCCTGTATTGGAAGTTACAATTATTTTACTACTGAATAGCCAAATTTTCACTATGTGTAATGACAAATTATTGTCAAAAGGATATAGATGCAATCTGTTTCTTTCTGCAAAAGCATGTTATGGAACTTTTATTTTCATCTCAACACTGTTTTTGACAACAGAAAACATGTGGCTTTGTGCTTTGTCTGGAGTTCTCCTTTACCAGAGCAAAGCATTCATGCAAATAATTAAGGTAGGCCAGCCCCTATAACTGTAAATAGTCCCAAAAGGCTACAGTGCCAAAATTGAATGCTCTGGGATTTTTAAAGTCTGCAAACTAATTTGGCCATGGCTGTGATGCATTTTTCAGAGCAGAGTCTGGAGATTGGGAAGTTCAGATCCCATTAAAAGGAGACTTCAGCAAACCTTGTTCTCTGCCAGTCGGGGTAATCTGCTTCATTTCCTAATAGTCTCTCTCAGGATCCAGAATAATGAGCCAAGTTCTATTTATCTTGATTAGGAACATGATTCCACAGTGTTTCCCTTACAAGTAACATGGCTGCTGGTAGAAAATCGTTGTTCTTTGAGAGCAAACTACTGGGAATAGGATTTAACAGTGGTTTAAAGGATTGATGCAATATAGGTCATACAAAGCACAAGGGTGGCCCCTATTCTTCTGAAATTTCTACAATGCATGTCATCTTTAAGATAGATGACTAAAGTGTCCAGAGAAAGCAGTGGGGAAAGTTTTATTATACCATAGGCATCTCAGCTCATTCCAAAATAATGAGGTTCATATTTTCTGTAACGAGCACTGGAATGCATTCATATGCACATTGGTGCCTTAATTCAGTTCAATCAGGGCAAATGCTTCCCAATTCAAATTAAAATGATCCCTTTGTGAATAATATTAGAATTGTTTTGTCCACATTATAAAATAGATCGCTCTAAAGGTATTCTGAAAACAGATTTTTTTTTTTGTAATATAATCTGTAACACGTGTTATCAAGATTAAAACATTAGTATCAGCTTATATAAAGTATTGTACATGCATAAAAAATTTAACTATAGAACTGTAAAGTTCTGTATATGTATTTAAAAAACAAAAACAGGGGTCATGGGGCTTTGAATGAGGCGGGTCAATGGAGAACACATTAAACAGAGTAAAAAGTAATAATTTATTAAACATTTCATAGTACAAAAAATGCATAACATTGATGTCCAAATATATTACAGACATAAATACACCAGGGTGACATTCATGTAATAGTATAGTTCATATTATGTAGGTTGAATGATATTCCCTATAAACGCATGATAGAGCTTAAGATAATGTATCCAAGCACCTGTGGGGCTCTATATGTTTTGTGGAACGCTAACTGTCCACTCAGGAGCTTGATGCAAGGAGGTCTATAAATGTAGGTTATATTATAATATAAAAATCCCAAATAAATATTTTAATAAAAGTTGAAAAAAGGGGGATAATCTTGTCGTTTACATATCCGCTTAAGAAATAGTAGATCTGTGGCTGGTGGTGCCGAATATCAAAAATAACTATAATGCAATATTATTATCACAGGTGTTAGAATGGGTAAAAATGAAAAAGAAAAAAAGTTAAAGTTAAATTGGAAAACACGATTAGCAATGTAGCACTGGGGAAAATAATATGGATACCACCTGAATATAGAGAAATAAGTGAAAATACACATGTAATAACAAAGAAAATGTTGGCAATTTGGGATTTGATGCACACAAAGGAAAAATGGGAATTTAACTGACCCCGATATCATTAAAAGAAACAAATTTTTTTCCACCAAGGAATGGCAGATTGTTTGGGGAATAGATGAAAAAAGAAGATGCACAGCTAAAAGATATCATGTTGAAAGGTAAAATACACACGTTACAGGATTTGAAACAAAAAATAGATTTAATGGTAATTGAGGAATGGCGGTACTCCCAGATGAAACATTTTATCACATCACTGCCTCAACCAGTAAGATCCGAGGAGAACCTACAGCTGTTTGAGCGGCTATGTATGGCAAAAGGAACAAAGAGGGAGATCTCAAGGATTTATAAAGTGCTTGTGGGATTGAAGGGGCCGGAAAAAGATGACACATACCACGGCAATTAATAGCAACACCATAGAAATGTATTACAAATGTCTAGCACGCTGGTATATCACACATGATAAGGCACATAAATGTCAAAAGGAGGTCTCACGATTATGCTGGTGGGGATGTGGAGAAGTGGAAACAATGGCCCATATATGATGAAAGTGCCCAAAAATGTATGGATATGGAATATCTCAGGTTATGGGGAGAGGAGGGAATGGAGCGTTTGAAAGTAAATGAAAGGTCTGGAGAGAGTTTAAGCAGACAAGGAGATATGTAGAATTAAAGGGAGTAGATGAAGAGGAGATATTGGGAGTCATGGCAGAGGTTAAGCAATAAAAAGCGGGATGGGGGGTGGGGGGGAAGGCATAACAATGGTAAATTATGTTTGGTGGTTGATAAGTGTTTTTTTTTACATTGGGCTATACATTTGTCATAAAGAAAACTAATAAAGAAATTGAAAAAGAAGACAAATAGTAGACCCAGGATCTGAGGAAAGTGAGGGCACCAAAACGAACATCTGGCCCTATGCCGTGGCGGAGATGAACAGCCCAGTCCAGAAGGGGGGGGGGGGCGGAGAGAGGAAAGCATACCAAAGGCAGACCAGGATATCAAAATGCCATGGCGTGAAATGTGCAGGCACATGTAGATCAAATTAATCTGAAAAACAAGGGGTATATATAATATAATATAATATGTAAAGTGTCAATTAGTGGATAAAAAAAGAGATTAATGACTAGTGATATCAATTATTGTGTCCAACGGATCAGAAAAAAGAGATTGGAATGAACACCAGCAGATGCTGGGTGACCAGAAAGGAGGATGAAGTAAAAAGCCAAGTGAGTGTAAGGACTAGTGTAAAAAAAAAAAAAAAGGAAAAGGAAAGAGGAAAAAGAAACCACAAATAAACCAGTACCAAACACGGTAATGAATCAGTGACTGAATTAGACTAAAATATGGAATAATAGAACGTGCAGTGCAAGTGAACGTAGGCCCATCAAAAGGCTTACCCGTAAAGGTAAAACGTGATCTCTAATTTCCAGTGTTTGCATGGCGCTGGCGGTGACACGCTCACTGCCACAGGGTAGTCAGCCAGGACCTCATTCTGTTCAATTTGCCCACCCAGTAGGGTCATCGTGACCACTTCTCATTTACACCTCACATTTTACCTTTACAGTTAAGCCTTTTCATGGGCCTGCATTCACTTGCACTGCACGTTCTATTCCACATTTTACATTTTTGGAACTGGTTTATTTGTGGTTTTTTTTTCCACTAGTCCTTCCACTCCCTTGGCTTTTTACTTCATCCACCTTCCTGGTCACCCAGCATCTGCTGGTCTTCAATCCAATCTCTTTTTTCTGATCCGTTGGACACATTAATTAACATCACCAGTCATTAATCCCTTTTTTTATCCACTATTTGACACTTTACATATTATATTATATATACCATATTGAAGTGTGATCCCTCGCACTACTAAGTGAATAAAAAAACAATCCTAACTGTAAATGCAGAAGTGTTGAAATTGCTACTAAATCGAAAGTGTACATTGAACACAAAAATAATAAATGGTAATGAAAATGATCTGCGTAGATTTCAGAGTAGACTAACACATGAGTGATGTGGTGAGTTAATCCAAATATGTGTATATAAATCAACACAATAATGCTTAATCCAAAATAAAGTGAATCAATTAAAATAGGGAATATATAAGGAAGCTTGAAATATGCAAAATTATCTGTATTACAGAACCAATTCGAAAAATTTAAATGGACTCCCAGCACCTTAGGGTGCAAAATTCACTTTCGATTCAAGCTCTCCTCATAGAATTTGCTTTTCACCACAAGATTGTCCTCTTCTGGTTTTAATGACACCCAGCATCAATGGAAGACTAAGGATATACAAGGTATCATGGGCCTAACCCCTGAAATGATGCAGAGAGCAGCAGTGAAGTGATAACATCAAAGATGCTCTCTTCTGCATTATCCAGGAATGACCACCACTGGAAGAAGATCAGAAGAAGAAGAGGACTTTGCTCTTCACATTTCTAGCCTGGGGGAAATTTCCAGCCTGACTCCACTGAGTGAATTTACCTGTGGGAAGTCCTTCAATGTTTTGGGTTTGGCCCCAATTTTATTACTTGGATCCACAGTCTGTACAAGTCCCCTAAGGCCAGAGTTCGCACTGACAACACACTGTCTTTCTTCTTTACCTTACACCAGGGGTGCCCAACCAGTGGTCCGGGGGCCACATGTGGCCTGCGGAGTCCTCTGATGTGGCCCGCGACCTCCTTCTGTGGGATGGCACATTGGCAAGCCCAGATCATGGGTTGCAGACCCACCACCCCAGAGCATCTGTGTTGTTAATGAAGCCAGCAAAGCAAGCAGCTGTGGAGAAGAGCTGTATAAGCTGGTGCTTCCTGTATAACGCTGTCTCTTGCCACAGGCTGCCGGGGACAGCAACAGCAGGCAATACCTGAATGAAAGACTGCTATTAAAGGTCAGTTTATTACTAAAATTGCAGTGTATATATGGACATATCTGCGCAGTGGTTACTGGGCTGTTTTCAAACTGATCCACAGGTGCAGTGCACCTTTAGGTTACCTGCACTGAGGCATAGACCTCTGTTCTTACTTGCGGGTTTAATGAGCTTTCAAAAAGTGCACCACACCTGCAGGATATAATAGAAGTCTATGGCAAAGTGTAGCTAACCCACAGAAAAGACACAGGTGCACTGCACTGGATTAGTGTGAAAGGCCCCTTTCACAACAATCGGTCCAACTCAATTGGACCCTCCATTCACCTCTATGAAATGGCAGATGTAAACAGATTTGTGTCCTTTTACACCTGTCTAACTCCAATCTGATTCGCAAAAAAAAACAAAAAAACAGGATCAATCCCCTTCCGTCAGGGTGGATCGGAGGACCCATAGAGTAGAGTGGGCTGTGTCCACTCTGCACGGACCTGTCATCCGCCTGCTCTGCTCATTGTGGCCCGCGACCAATTACCAAGCCACTTAAGTGGCCTTTGCTCTTCAAAATGTTGGGCACCCCTGCTTTACATTGTGGCACCCACCAAGGCTGCCCTCTCTCTGGGCCTGATTGCACTGGCACTTGAACCACTGGCCTGTTTGATTAGTTCCTCAGATTTCATTAGGGGCCTACTGGTGGGAGGTTGGGAGAAATGAATCTCCCTGTATGAAGATGACACTCTGCTCTACCTTTGGGACTGCACTACATCTCTACAGGAAGTACTTCAAGCTATAGAAACCTTAGGCCTCTATGCCGGTATTCATGTTAATTGGGATAAATCCCCACTATTCCCTCTGACCCCAGGCACCGCTCCATCTGTCCTGTCTGCTCCGGTGCGTCCATCAGTTTAATAACCTACAGGATCTCTCTAGATACATTGTGGATAATCTCCTCCCATTGCTAACTTCTCTACAAGCTAAGTGTACTACCTGGTCCACACTTAGTACCATAGACCAAGTTAACATACAAAAAATGATCTTCCTGCCTAAATGTGTATATTTCTTTAGACAAACACCCACTCCTATCCCAAAGTCCTTCTTTTGCTGCTTGTATTGAATAGTCACTTCCTTTATCTGGGCGGGAAGCATTCCTAGACTTTCGTTGAGGAACCTGCACCTTCCTGTCAACCGAGGAGGATTGGCACTCCATAATTTCCTTTTGTGTTATTGGCCAGTGGTGTTGGTCACTATACAATGGTAGGTCTCCCAGCCTAGAGACAACGGGACGGTACTACTAGAGGCAGCACTGCTCAGCTCCTGCGCAGAACTTAGTAACCTGGTGTACCGGGGGCCCACCTCTTATGCCGCTATTACTGCCCCAAAAGCAAGCTAGGGCTCAGTATGGGTCAACTGCAGTGTTAATTTTGGCAGCAAATTTTGATTTCGTTTTAGTCTTAGTCTTAGGACTAAAATAGGATTTTATTTTTAGTCCCATTTTAGTCTTCTGCAGTTGTTTTAGTTGTATTTAGTCAACTAGATCTCCAGTACATTTTAGTCAACGAAAATGTCCTACGTTTTAGCCAACTAAAATCTCCAGTACATTTTAGTTGACTAAAACTCATTTTAGTCATCTAAAATCGAATGGGTGTAGTTAAATTGTAATGCATTAGTTAACATTTCTCTACAATTTCCAAACTCATTGTACATACTGATGGAGTGAAAAATCTAATATTCTATTATTTATAGTATTGAGGTGTGAACATGCACTACAGACCAGTGTTAATTTTGAAGTCAAATTTCAATTTAGTTTTAGTCTTAGTCTTTTGACTAAAATGGCATTTTAATTTTAGTCCCATTTTAGTCTTTTGACTAAAATGGCATTTTAGTTTTAGTTGTATTTTAGTCATCTCAATTGTTATAGTCGTATTTTAGTTGATTAAAATAGTATTCATTAAGTCAACTAAAGTGTTTTAGTCATTTTAGTTGATGAAATTAACACTGGTCAGCCGCCACTTACTCCCTGTAAACCCCACTCTGGAGCAATCCCTCGCTCTTCCATCTACTCACAGTCCCTGAGACGACCCCTTGGGCCTGTCCTGGTATCAAGCTGCTGAAACATATTTTGTCACAGGGCTCTCTCTTTTCCTTTGATGAACTTAAACTCACATTTTCCTCGCCAAGTCATATGTTTTTCAGATACCTACAACTGCAACATGCAGTTGCAGCCTAATTTCCTTCTACTCCTAAGCTGTGCTCTGATCCTCTGCAGAATTGGTTGCTACAGGAAGATCTTCCCAAGCCCCTTTCAGCTATATACTCTCAGTTGTCCCCCTTAACCTTTCCTAGGATTACTTGCCTCTATGATAAGTGTCATGCAGATATCCTGTCTCTCTCCGAGGATGACTGGGAAGACTCTTGACATGTGTACCTACTATGATTTCTACGAGAGATCAGTTCCTTCAATTAAAATGTGTTTTGGATTTAAAAAAATGTATACACAGGGTTTATTATACTCCTCGTTGGCTGGCTGCAATTTATACCACTAGAGACGCAACATGTGCACGCTGTGATTCAGCCGAAGGCTCTTATGATCATATGTTGTAGGCATGTCCCAAACTGTTGCCCTACTGGACTGGTGTAGTGACTACTATTAATGCAGTTGGTAATTTTTCTGTGCCTAGAGAGCCCCAGATTATGCTTTTGGGCCTTGTAGACCTGATTGAAACTACTAAACATATTAAGATGATTGTATTTTATTCTGCATATTATGCCAGAAGGGAAATTCTACTTAGGTGGAAGTCCCCAATTTTTCCAACGGTGCCTCAATGGAAAGAAGCAGTAAACTGGGCTCTTTGAACTTACATACGTGAGTAGAAATTGTCCAGCTAAATTTAATAAAGTATGGAATAGCTGAATAGTCACGCAAGGCTTTATGCTGTGATATAACACTTTTTACCGCTGTGGATTGAGACTAGGGCTATATTCTTATTGCTGAAAACATTCTAATGCCATCATCCCACCCCCACCTTTTACGTCTCTCCCTTCCTCACCTTCTCCCTTCTGCAGCCACTCCTCATATCTTCTCATCTTTGGGAATTGACGTAGTATACTATACTCAGACTTTTTGATTGTTTCATTTTTAGATGTTCCTTCAGTATTTGTCACTCCATTTTCAACACCAGATGTCCCTTCAGTATTTGTCACTCCATTTTCAACACTGAATTTGTGTCTCATTCTACCCTTGGACCTGCCTGGGTTGCCATCTGTGCATTTTGGGTGTCGCTTGGGTTTTGCCCCCTCAACCCTGGTCTGTGGCATTTTTGGCCGGCTTGACTACCGGTGTCCCGCACCATCCCTGCGCAGGTATATATGTAAGCTTATGGATTAAGTGTACATATGGGTTTCTTCATATTGTATATTTGTCCATTTTTTCCCTAGACTTTTCCCAATATGGCTGTTCTCTCTATTCATAGGTTACCATCATGGTCTTGCTCCTGATGAGTGATAAAAAGGCCACGAAACGCGTAGAGCTGTCAACTTCCATGTTGTGTACACATCCTTTAACAAAGAATGAACGTTACATTTTTTATTTATCCCCATTTTTTGTTTTTGTTTTTATTTATTGGTAGGTGACACCTCAGTGTGCCACATATCCATAGATAACTGGTATTTATTGAATGTGAAGATTCTCATGTAATTACTATCAAGCCCTTGCTGGAATATATACTCTAATGAAATTCTAAATATTAATGTATGATTATGTGTAATAATATGTGTAATATATGACTATTCGAATTGATTAAAATCATTTTTTTATCTAAATGGACTCTCCTGCTTCCGTGTGACTCATTTAAAGTCCCGCCTGTTGCTCCCCCCTTCTTTTGGATAATTGAACCCAGGATGGAGGAGGGGTTCTGAACGGCCCCTATCAATACCTCATTTAAAGTCCCAAATACTGTTGCTCTCTTTTTTTCTTTAAACATATTTTATTAACATGCAGTATAGCAGTTACACAGTACAAATTGCATGTTGGAGTGCAGAATTACAGACCATTAAGTGATAAAGTAACAAATGCGATACATTCGTAGCGGGCGACAGGACCCGAACAGTAAAACAAAATGGTAACAGAAGGATGCATTATAGAACAGATGCACAACAAATGGTTAATGAGGAAGGTTATGGACTAAAAGGTGCATAGAAAAGGGGAATGGAGTCTTCCCAAATAGGAGGTTTGATCCCGAGTAGGGATCCTAGTACTGCGTAGCGAGTTATTTTTAAGAGGAAAGGGTATAGGAGGAAAAAGGAAAGAAAGAGGAAACAAGAAAGGTGAATTGGGAGTAGTAGAGGAGGGAGAGAGGGCTGGGAAGAAAGGGGGTGAGAAGGTCGGCGGGCCCGCCCGGGCCCGTGGGCTTAGAACCAGTGACGGTTCATGTGATGCATATCAGATTGTTTCAACAATCCAATGTGTCTAGGTCTACATCAAGAGGTAAAAAGTGATCTACCCACGGTTGCCAAATTTTATTATGCGTGGGGAGGCGGTCAAGAGTTTTGGCCTCGATCCTACAGTGGATCATGGCCTGTGTTACCCTGTTCCTAAATGCAGGCAAGCGTAGAGTTGCAGACTTCCAAGCCTGTGCTATAGTTTGCTTAGCTGCTGTGGTGAGTTGGAGGAATAATCTTAGCTGATTGCGGGAACAACATTCGGGTGATTTGTTAAGTATGGCGAAGGTAGGATCTGGGTGTAGTTTGAACTTAAATAGTGTTGATGCCATATGGAACACTGCCTCCCAAAATTGCCGAACTATCGGGCACGTCCACCAGATGTGTAGATGGGTGCCAACATCTGTACAGCCCCTAAGCACATCGCTGAGTATCCCGGAACGTATTTGGCTATTCTAGCTGGAACTAGATACCAACGCATTAGAACTTTAAAATTAGCCTCAGAGGCAACAACATTTTGGGTCGCGTTCTTGGTATTAGTCCAAATCTCGTTCCAGGTCTCAGAGTCTAGATCTACAGCTAAATCGGTCGACCACCTCGTCGCGTAAGCTGGGAGGGAAGGGGAGGGAAGTGTAAAGTGGGCATATAATTGCGAGATAATGCCTGGGGCGTGTGGGTCTGAGTCACATATCTTTTCGTAAAATGATGTATGGTTCTGAGCGGGACTGGGCTTGGGCAATGAGTGCAGAAAATGTAGGATTTGGAGGTGACGGAAGTATTCCGTATGTGAGATGTGGTACTGGGCCTGAAGGTCTTGGAAGGATTTTGGTATACGTTGCTCTCTTTTTTAAGTAGTATACTATCTGTTTAGCTGATTATCTATGATTACAGTACAGTATGAAACCTCTGTACATATATTGCTATTTGAGCTGTGTCATTTATGCAGATTCCAACTTTGCATCTGTAAGGACTCTTTTGGTCTGATGGTCTTCTGGTTGGCTTGCTTTGTACCACTTTTGTTGTTGTAATAATGTTTTACAAAAAACCTTTAATAAACCTTCTTGTTAAAAAAAACAAACCTGTTCTTTGCCAAAGTGACAGATTTTGTTTAATGTCCCCTCCCTGAGTAGAATATACTCAACTTCAGCACAGAAGATATCCAATACCTGCAAATATGGAGAAGCATGTGACTGACTCTTCTTACTCTCATATGACAGCACTGGTGCTTCATGATTGGCCCAGCACTGTTCCACTGAGGCAGGTAATAAGAACTCAGGACAGTGTAAGCTCCCTACTTTCTTTGTTCCTGATAGCTGAATAGGTCAGTATGTATTGCTAGGGTGGGGGATTACTGCACACCTACCACTTTGCCCTGCATTGACAAAGTACATGTTTTCTTTAAAATTCTTTTGTGTTTTTACAAGATAGAGTAATATTGTAACCATCAGATATGTTTCTGAATTTTCCATCTCCACAAAAATGCACAGAGATGAGAAAATTGGTTTAGGGGAATTCCAAAACAGCCCTAATGGCACTTTCTGGTGGTAGTTCCCATAAGAACTACTTGTGCCTAATTCAGAAACGCATTTGCGCCAGTGTCGGTAACATTACCAACATGTGTGGCAAATTCAGGGAGTTCTTACTAACAGCGGTTTAAGAATCTGTTGCAATGGCAGAACTTCCGCCATTTTTCAGATCAGGAAACCAGCGGTAATTAAGACTGATTCTGAGCTGGAGTACAAAGGTATGCCATTAATCAGAGCATGCAGTGGGTGTGCTAGGAAGCTGTCATGTATGTGACAGCTTCCCACACAGTGCTGTATTCCAAGCCTCATTCAGGCCCAGCTGGGAAATCCCTCTATATGCATTTGGTCCCCTGGGGATTAATAAAATGTAAAAATATTTGAGAGTTCTTCATTGACAACTGAATGGATAAGGGTAGAACTATCAGCATAGAGTTTGCACCATAGCGTGTGTTCACTTTAACAAATGTAACGTGTAGCGTATGTTCCACTCAGCACGATGTATCAGGTCTATTCTTTTAACAAGATTGTGCCAGACAATGTAATATCAAGCAGATTATGGACCAAGACATATTAGACTGGGTAAGTAACCTCTATGTATGTAATTAACCACTTCAACTGAGGATTTGGCTGCTCAAATACCAGGCCGTTTTTTGCAATACGGCACTGCTTCACTTTAACTGAAAATTGCCCAGTTATGCAATGTTGTACCCAAACAAGATTGACGTCCTTTTTTCCCCACAAATAGGGCTTTCTTTATTGGTATTTGATCATCTCTGCCGTTTTAATTTTTTGCGCTATAAACAAAAAAAGAGCAACAATTTTGAAAAAAAACCCCACAATATTTTGTACTTTTTGCTATAATAAATATCCCCAATTAAAGCTATTTTTTTCCTCAGTTTAGACCGATATGTATTCTTCTACATATTTTTGGTAATGAAAATCACAATAAGTGTATATTGATTGGTTTGCACAAAAGTTATAGTGTCTACAAAATAGAGGAAAGATTTATGGCATTTTTATTATTATTATTATTTTTTTTTACTACTAATGACGGTGATTTTTATCGGCACTACGACATTATGGCAGACAGATCGGACACTTTTGACACATTTTTGGGATCACTGACAATTATACAGCAAGGGGTTAACACTAGGGGGCGATCGAGGGGTTAACTGTGTTCCCTATGTGTGTGTTCTAACTGTAGGGGGATGGGAGTGACTGGAGGAAATGACAGATCATTGTTCCTAGCTAGTTGGAACCCACGATCTGTCTCTCCTCTCCACACACACACACACACACACACACACACACACACACACACACACACACACACGTCCCTGTTCTGGCTCTCGTGCCCACGTTAGCGCGTGGCTGGCAGGTCATTACGACCGCCGGCCATGCTCATCGGTACCCCCGCAGTGCAGCCGGTGCACCTGCTATCCCACTTAAAGGGAGCAACATACAGCTGCAATGGTTTGCGGGATTGTGCCGACCTGCCGCAGTATAATTACGGCGGCTGGTCGGTAAGCGGCTAATCAAAGGTTTAACAAAAAATAACAAATTGCAGCTATTGGTGCAATTTTTCAGCTTGCAAATGTAACCTTTATGAGTAAAGGTTATTATTTTCCCTTTATTTGAGCTCTGGTTCACATTGGTGCAATTTGACGTGTGAAATCGCATGTCAAATCAGCAGAAATTGCTGGAAATGGCACTGTCCTGACGCCGCACCGATTTCAAAAATTTGTTTCTGTACTACTTTTTGAAATTTCAGGGTGCGATTTCCACAGACATCTGTGCAGAAACCCGCACAGATGTCTGTGAAATTGCAGCCGAAATTGGGACTGACATGCGAGAGTGAAAGCACGGTTTCATTCCCGCAGCTCAGTGTAAACCTGGGCTTAAACTAATCTGTAGTTCACATGTCCCCCACACAAAAAAATGAGAGGCCAAGAAGAAACATTACTCAGCAACAGATGAAATTGAAAGGCCTTCTAATAGAATGTTGCAATGGATTTAACATGCCATTATTTCCATTATTATAGGCATATACACTCACCAGCCTCTTTTTTTAAGTACCCCTTGCTAGTACCAGGTTGGACCCCCTTTTACCTTCAGAACTGCCTTAATTCTTCGTGGCATAGATTCAATAAGGTGTTGGAAACATTCCTCAGAGACTTTGGTCAATATTGACCTGATATCATCACGCAGTTGTTGCAGACTTGTCGGCTGCACATCCATGATGTGAATCTCCCGTTCTATCATATATCAAAGGTGCTCTATTGGATTGAGATCTGGTGACTGTGGAGGCCATTGGAGTACAGCAAATTCTTTTTCATGTTCAAGAAACCAGTTTTGAGATGATTTGAGCTTTGTGACATGGTGCATTTTACTGCTGGAAGTAGCCATCAGAAGATGGGTACACTGTAGTAATAAAGGGATGGACATGGTCCACAATATTACTCAGATAGGCCATGGCATTTAAACAATTCTCAATTGGTACTAAGGGACCCAAAATTCCCTACACCATTACACCACTAGCCTGAACTGTTGATACAAGACAGGATGGATCCATGTTTTTAAGTTTACTCCGAATTCTGACCCTCCTTACCACCTGAATATCACAGCTGACATCAAGACTCATCAGACCAAGAAACCTTTTTCCAATATTCTATTGTCCAATTTTGGTGAGCCTGTGCGAATTGTAGCCTCAATTTCCTGTCCTTAGCTGACAGGAGTGGCACCTGGTGTGGTCTTCTGCTGTTGTAGCCCATCTGCTTCAAGGTGCGATGTGTTGTGCGTTCAGAGATGGTATTCTGGATACCTTAGTTGTAACAAGTGGTTATTTGAGTTACTGTTGCCTTTCTATGATCTCAAACCAGTCTGCCCATTCTCCTCCGACATCAACAAGGCATTTTGGTCCACACAACTGTCACTCACTGGATATCTTCTCTTTTTCAGACCATTCTCTGTAAACCCTAGAGATGGTTGTGTGTGAAAATTCCAGTAGATCAGCAGTTTTTTAAATGCTCAGACCAACCCGTCTGGCACCAACAACCCTGCCACGTTTAAAGTCACTGAAATTCTTTTTCTTCCCCATTCTGATGCTCAGTTTGAACTTCAGA
The DNA here is from genome assembly GCF_037356315.1 of Lithobates pipiens. Taxonomy (NCBI): domain Eukaryota; kingdom Metazoa; phylum Chordata; class Amphibia; order Anura; family Ranidae; genus Lithobates; species Lithobates pipiens. The sequence goes on along the minus strand of NW_027507903.1, from coordinate 279,730,300 downwards.
AAGTCGTCTTCACCACCTCTAGATGCCTAAATGCATTGAGTTGGTGCCATGTGATTGGCTGATTAGCAATTTGTCTTACCAAGCAATTGAACGGGTGAACCTAATAAAGTGGGCGGTGAGTGTCTGTGTGAAAGTTGGAGCCTCAAGTAGTCCAGTGTCAAATCTGAGACAACCAGTTCCCTGACCAGACTGTAATAAGGCTATCACATTTTACTGAATGTGAAATTAGCAGATTAAGGAAGAATGACTCAGGTTCTAGGCAGATTTCAAACACGTAAATTATACAAAAGTACACATTTACTAAACTGTAGTTTTTAAAATTGCCTAATATACTATAATACAAAAAGTCCTATCACTGCAACTCTGCTAACTATACTAAACGTGCCAAGTAGTGCGTGGCAATGCCACCTCTGCCTGTCACCAAGTGCAGCTGCTCCACCATTCACAGTCAAGCACATCTACCCACTGTTCCTATACACTTCCATCTACCTATGCAAGTATGCAGCACTCATTTATCACCTTAAACCGGCCATAAATGGATCAAAACTCTTCTGCTTCAGGTGTACCCACACTGGGCATGGCTGAATCAGTGCTATGAGTTAGATCGTCCCCACTCCCTCATTGGTCTGCATTAAACTGTGCTCTAGGGATTCGTTCCTTGTATGCTTACGCCATCACCTCTACCAGCCAGACCATGGTGATCCCTGCTTTAGTGGTCTATTGCGAGCTCCATGCTGAGGTACAGTTTGCGCTCACACCAAATCGAACACCAAGTGGCCTTCGGCAGGGTACAGAGCACTCACACCACACAAATCAGAACAAGGGGGTAAACTGTGCCCATGTATGGTTAAAAATGTGTGAGCGCACTTAAGCTGGTCATAGATGATTCACTTATTTTTATGATCAGTCAGCCAGCTAACAAAAAAAAAAAACAAACAGATACCCCCATCCACACATTTATGGTGGATGGAGGAGTCTGCCTTACTGCGCTGTTGTATTCTGACAGCAGGGACGCCTTTGCTGTCAGAATACACAAATCAGAGCTGCTGTGCTGATCGAACAAAAACGTTCTCGTTCGTGAGAAGTCGATCATTAGATTGACTTCTTACGAACATCAATAGCCTTAGATGGATTGAAATTCCATCAATTCCTGCTGAACCAGCTGCATTTTGATCCATCTATGGCCAGCTTATGTGAACTTGGATTTTCGACCATATGTAGTAGATACTTAATGTAACACTGTAGCACGCTGCAGTTTTAAAATGCCGACACGTATACCTGCTAATTTGATTTGGTTACTAAAAACAAAAGAGAATAGGTCCCTTTGAGGAACCAGCAACCACAAGCTGGTTCAGTCAGTGCCTCCAGATAGAGTGACCCAATCATGTCCCAACCGCAACTTCTCAGTGGAAACATCTAGTAAGCAATGCGTGTCTAGATTTCCAGAACATGTTCTCACTGTACTTAATACCTTAGGGGGAAGTATCCTGGGACATCTACAGCACATCAGTTATTGTAAAAGATAACCTTTTTTTTCTTTTCTGTAAATGATGACAGGTAATTTGGATAACAGACTATAGCCTAGAGCTACTGCAGACTTATTTCCAGAAATATGAGACTGAAAGAAATATATATATATATATATATAGGGCTTTTTTTCTCATAGAATAGGTGCAGGTACTGCACCCCCTACCCACCTCCAAGCACCGTCCCTCAGTTCCACCCCCAACCCACTTCCAAGCATCGTCCCTTTAAGACAATACAAAACCAAATATTATTTGGTGCGTAATATGATTCTATGATATTTGCAAACAAAAAGCAATAAAATAGAGACCCTACAGCAACAATAGACACCCCCAAGCAAAAATAGATCCCTCCCAGCAACTATAGACCCAGCTAGCAAAATAGATCTCTCCCAGCAACTATAGAACTAGCTATCAAAAATAGATCCCCCCAGCAACTATAGACCCAGCTAGCAAAAATACATCTCTCCCAGCAACAATAGACTACCTCAGCAACAATAGATCTCCCTAGCAACAATAGATCCCCCCAGCAACTATAGCTTTCCCAGGAACAGTAGACCCCCCCAGCAACAATTGCCTCCCCCAGCTACAATAGATCCACCCCAGTAACAAAAGATTTCCCAGTAGCCAGCAACAATAGACCCCTCTCTCAACAGTAGATCTCTCCCATTAACAATTAACCCCAAGCAAAAAAAAATCCCCCCACCAGAAGCAATAGATACCCTTGGTGACAATAGATCTCCCAGCAGCCAGCATGAATAGACCCTTCAGCATACCCCAGCACTCCTTGTCATTATATTTAGTGCTGGAGGTGCCGGAACTGCGTTCCCCCCACGTTCCCGCTGAAAAAAAGCCCTGTGTATATATATATATATATATATATATATATATATATATATATCCATGTGGTTGCATGTGTGTATTAAAGAGAAAAGAGAACCTGTCAAGATAGAACATGTTGGAGCTGATGGTTTTGAGAATGTTTGAATCTTTCAAAGACTGTTTTGTAACATGGTTCTTCTCTAGTCAAGAATCAACTAGACGTTACATACAATACATTCCAATTAATCAGTGAATCTTTCCACTAGTATTACTCTACAGATGCCTATAATTAGGAACATGCACAGCTAAAAGGAATCAAAAGCCCCAGTGTTACCGTGGATTGTAACCAAACAAAAGAAGCAGTAACTGCATACATTTATATGCATTTCCTTTTTGCCCATGATTGGCCCATGATTAAAACACAATTAATGCACATGCAGTTACATGTAGTAGCTATCAGTGACACAGATTTGGTGCACTGTGCAATTGATCACTATCAATCTATGTAAATATCTATCTTTCCAGTCACAGATAGAGTTGTACTAATGTGTTATAATACTATAAGCCAGGATCAGCAACCTTTTCCACATTAAGTGCAATATGTACAAGCATTAGACAACCGGAGTGCCAGTGTGCTGTAGTCATATCATTTGTATTGAATTTATGCATTTATAGTTATACTGCTAATGGAAGAAAAAAACCCATCAATTATTATATATTAACTGGCGCACACACCAAATTTGCCTATATTTATACCTAGATCAGCTCCAATCCCTGCACCTTTAGAGCTCAGGTCAGCCCCAATTCATACACCTTCAACATCAGATAAACCCCAATCAGTCCCAGTTCATGTATTTTTAGACCTTGGAGCAGTCCTAATTCATGCACCTTCAGGGGTCAGATGAGCCCCAATGCATGTATGTTGAGACCTCAGATCAAACCCAGTGTATACATTTTGAGACCTCAGGTCATCTCCAATACATACATCTTCAGACCTCAGATAAGTCCCAATGCATGCAACTTCATACCTCAGATCAGCCCCAATTTCTGTGCCTCTGGACCTCAAATGAACTTCAATTCCTGCACCTTCACATCTCAGATCAGTTCCGATCCTAGAACCCTAAGACCTCAGATCAGCCCCAATTCCTGCACCTTCAGACCTCAGATCAGCCCCAATTCCTGCACCTTCAGACCTCAGATCAGCCCCAATTCCTGCACCTTCAGACCTCAGATCAGCCCCAATTCCTGCACCTTCAGACCTCAGATCAGCCCCAATTCCTGCACCTTCAGACCTCAGATCAGCCCCAATTCCTGCACCTTCAGACCTCAGATCAGCCCCAATTCCTGCACCTTCAGACCTCAGATCAGCCCCAATTCCTGCACCTTCAGACCTCAGATCAGCCCCAATTCCTGCACCTTCAGACCTCAGATCAGCCCCAATTCCTACACCTTCAGACCTCAGATCAGACCCAATTCCTGCACCTTTAGGCCTCTGATCAGCCTCAATTCCTGCAAAGTAATGCCATGTACACACGATCGGAATTCTCGTCGGAAAAAGCTCTGATGGTTTTCCCGATGGAATTCCGACGGAATTCGGCTCAAGCTGTCTTGCCTACACACGGTCACACCAAATTCCGATTGTTTATAACGCGGTGACGTACAACGCGACTAGAAAAAGGAAGTTCAATAGCCAGTAGCCAATAGCTTCTGTCTCGTAGTTGAATCTGAGCATGCGTGATTTTTGGCATGTCGGAATTGCATACACACGATCGGAATTACCGATAGAAAGTTTTTCCGTTGGGAAAATTGAGAACATGCTATCGATTTTTGGCTGGCGGGAATTCGGACAGCTAATTTCCGATGAAGCATACATACACGGTCGCATTTTCTGATGAAAAGCTCTCATCGGTCTTATTCTGGCCGGAATTCCGATCGTGTGTACGCGGCATAAGACTTTAACAACACCGTGGTAGTTCATTGAGAACTACAAGCTGACATCTGCAAAGGATGTCGGTACTTGTATTTGATTCATTCACAAAACTCTGTGAATGGATGACGCAGCTGTGTGGGCTGAACTGTTTTCAAGTGACAGCTGGTACAGGGAACATGTGTTGGTACTGCTGTCACACAGAGGGCTTAGATCACTGAGCTCTTGTAGGAGCAGGAACATGTTACTGTATATGTACCATCCTAAAAACGGGTAAAACATGTAACATGTTCCCGAAGGTGAACATATCCTTAAATGTCATTAAACGAACAGCATGCCAGCCTGGCCATGCTTGGCAAGGGTTGCTGATCCCTGCTATAAGCTATAGAGCCCTCAGTGTAGAGTTTACTACTTTTGAAAATGAGCAACACAAGGGAAGCAATCACATCTGGACTGACCATCTTCATTTCCTGATTTGCTTGATTCTCCTCATGTTTAACAGATCTGCATTAAAATTTTTAGGTGCATCAAAAAGTGATTGTCCAGGAATCATCCCTAAAAATATTTCTGCAAAACCCTACAGCAGAAAACCTCTGGGGAAACGATTGCCTTTATTTTCAAAGTCACGTAATTTTTTTACATGTGGTTGTAATTTGTATAGTTCAATCTTTTTTTATTACAGACAGTGGGGTTGATTTACTAAAGGCAAATCCACTTTGCACTACAAGTGCACTGCAAGTGTACTTGAAAGTGCAGTTACTTTAGATCTGAAGGGAAGATCTGAAATGAGGGGAAGCTCTGCTGATTTTATCATCCCATGATGTACAAGTAAAAATGCTGTTTTTTATTTTCCTTGCATGTACCCCTCAGATCTACAGCAACTGCACTTCCAAGTGCACTTTCCGTGCACTTATAGTGCAAAGTGGATTTGCCTTTAGTAAATAAACACCAGTACGAATATGCGGTACAGAGTAACTACAGGAATTTAAGTCTATCGCAATATAGACAAACAATTTGACCTACTGGGAGGTGTGTCATAGATAAACAAATGGACAAGTTGTTACGGTTAAGAATAACGAAATTCGGATTCAGGGGAATAGGGGACAGTACGTAAGGTATTTTGGCGAATGTAAACATGGGGGAAAGGGGGGGGATGGTAAAGGAGCTGCGTTCGGACCAAACCCAAAGGCCTATGAAGCCCTTTGTTTGTTCCAGAGGTGAGGAAATGTGTAAGCTAGGGGTACCAAGTCGCACGGCTTCCACTTTCCCATGCAACAATCTGCATCATTCTAGATTTGGTTTGGTATGGTTCTGATTTTATTCTTTGATCTGTTCGGTTGGCATACATGATACCACATTGATGTGGGATTCGTTTTTTCAGATAAGCATTTGAAACTTTTGAAAGCCTTATGTCATGAAGTGAGGTGTTATTTTATTACCACATAAAATGGTTCCTTATACTGCTTTTCTCAACAGGCAACTCACATTTAAAGAGGAAGTAAACCCTTATGGGTTTACTTCCTCTTTCATTCCCTGCAAAAGCAAAGCATAATGGACTACTATGCATCGCATAGTAGCCCATTATGTGTCACTTACCTGACACAGGAGCCAGCGATGTCACCGCTGTCCCCTGTAGTCTGGCGCATCCATCTTTTCGGTGGGGTCTCGCAGCTCTGCCGCTGTCATTCGGCGGAGCCGCGATGACGTCACTCCCGCGCATGCGCACGGGAGCCGACACGCGCGGCAGCTCCGTTGTTGGAAATGTCGCGCTCAGTGCACCTGCGTGCCGCTGTCTATGGCGCATGCGCCGTAGACAGCGGTGCCTGTCTTCGGGCAAATATCTCCTAAACCGTATAGGTTTAGGAGATATTTCTTGGACCTACAGGTAAGCCTTAATCTAGGCTTACCTGTAGGTCAAAGTGGTTTGTAAGGGTTTACAACCACTTTAAGGCCAGTATGACGTCGCATTGTGTCGCATTGTGTCACGGGAAACAATAACCGCAGTTTGGCATTCTAATTCTTTAGATAAATGCAGTGAACTTGCATGGTGATTTTATTCAACCCTTCTCATCAGAAGAAGCTCCTTTTGGGGTATTAACTTCCTGGGACGGCCTGGATGTTTCTCTGAGATTGTTGCAGTTCCATCTTTGTTTCACTTCTGCTACAGTATTCTGACTGATAATTAAAGCTTTGCTGATCTTCTTGCAGCCTTAGCCTTTCTTGTCTAAAGAAATTAATTTCTTTCTCGGGCCTTGTGACATTTCTCTTCCATGTGGTGCCATTTCTGACAGCATGTAATGGGAAGGGAATTTCTTTGTAAAGTGACACCCTTTTAGAATCAACTAACTGCTGGATACCTGTTTAATGAATAATTAGACTCACCTGTAATTGAATTATTTTCAACCACTTCTAGACCAGCCTCCACAGTCTTACTGTGGCAGGTTGGCTTGGCAAATCAATGTTACTTTACCTCGCTTTTCCTTTTGGCCACTAGGAGCGCAAGTGTTCCCTCAGCGTGTGCCCGGAGCCGATGCGAGTGCCCGGAACACGGCTTGAACACAGTGAGGGAACACAGTTAACCCTTTCCCTGCCAGTGCGTTTTCATAGCACTGATCGCTGTATAATTGTCAATGGTCCCAAAAATGGGTCAAAAGTGTCAAATTTGTCTGCTACAATATCGCAGTCCACAATTTGCTAAAGACAAGCAGACTAAGATAGGGATTACTGGAACCATGTCCTGTGGTCTGATGAGACCAAGATAAACTTATTTGGTTCAGATGGTGTCAAGTGTGTGTTGCGGAAAGCAGGTGAGGATTACAAAGACAAGTGTATCTTGCCAACAGTCAAGCATGGTGGTGGGAGTGTCATGATCTGGGGCTGCATGGGTTCTGCCAGCACAGGAAAGCTACAGTTCATTGAGGGAACCATGAATGCCACCATGTACTATGAACATACTGAAGCAGAGCATAACCCCCTCCCTTTGGAGGCTGGGCCACAGGGCAGTATTCCAACATAACAACCCCAAACACACCTCCTGGAAGACCTCTGCCTTACTAAAGAAGTTGAAGGTAAAGGTGATGGACAGGGCAAGCATGTCTCCAGACCTAAACCCTATTGAGCATCTGTGGGGCATCCTCAAATGGAAGATGGAGGAGTGCAAAGTCTCTAACATCCACCAGCTCTGTGATATCATCATGGAGGAATGGAAGAGGACTCCAGTGGCAACCTGTGAAGCTCTGGTGAAATCCATGCCCAAGAGGGTTAGGCCAGTGCTGGAAAATAATGGCGGCCACACAAAATATTGACACTTTTGGGCCCAATTTGGAAATTTTTTACTTAGGGATGTACTCACTTTTGTTGCCAGTGGTTTGTGTGTTGAGTTATTTTGAGGGGACAACAAAATTACACTGTTATACAAGCTGTACACTCATTACTTTACATTTTAAAGTGCCATTTCTTCAATGTTGTCACATGAAAAGATATAATAAATGATTCACAAAAATGTGAGGTGTGTACTCACTTTTGTGAGATACTGTATATACACACACATTAATTCTGAAAATATGACTGATCATGCACTGTCTTTTATTTAAGGATAGCAATCACATAAAGCCATTATTACATAGTTTTTTTAATCCTTCTTAAAAGTATAATGCTAACAGAAATCACTCAAATGGCCCTGATCAAAAGTTTACATACCCTGGAATGTTTGGCGTTGGTACAGACACAGAAGGTGGCACACACAGGTTAAAATGGCAATCAAAAGGTTAACTTCCCACATCTGTGGCTTTTTAAACCATAATTAGTGTCTGTGTATAACTTGTCAATGAGTTTATTAGCTCTCATGTGGATGCACCAAGCAGGCTAGACACTGAGCCATGAGAAGGTAGAAAAGAACAGTCAAAAGGCCTCCGTAACAAGGCAATGAAACTTTACAAAGATGGAAAAGAATATAAAAATATATCCACAGCCTTGAATATGCCAGTCAGCTGTTTAATCACTTATTAAGAAGTGGGGCTCTTTTGATACCAAGCCAAGGTCATTCCAGGGTATGTAAACTTTTTATCAGGGCCATTTGGGTGATTTCTGTTAACATTATAATTGTAAAAAGGATACAAAAAACTATGTGATAATAAATGGCTTCATGTGATTACTATCCTAAAATAAAAGACAGGTTTTTGGCATGATCAGTCCTATTTTCAATATTAATGCCAAATTTTCTGTTTTGCCAGGGTGTGCAAACTTTTTAGCACAGCTGTATATCTATCCAATGGTTGTCACTGCACACAAATCAAGGATAAATAATGAGTCTGGGGCACAGCAAAGACTGTAGTGCAAACCAAAAGAGAGCAGCACTCATGGGTCTTGAAAGGTGAACGCACGATGGCGGTTTAATTCGATGTTTTGACGAGGCACAAGCTCGTCTTCCTCAGGTTTATATATATGCATACATACACATTACTTTCTACAAATTTGTTATATAAAAGACTAGCAAACCCCTGTAGCTATGCCTAGTAAATCCCCACAGCACCTGGTATGGTGAATCACACAGCCCATCTGTAGACACATGCTGTATGCAAATCATTCTGCTCAACCACAAAGCCTGACTTAGGAGAAATGAGTATATCTGTGTAGTCAGAACAGGTTTTTAGTAAATGAGGTCATAAATCTAAGCCATTCTCTAAGTGATGATGCAGCTTGACTTACACATTTTACCATTGTCACATTAATCCAGTGTTTGTCACAAGGGATCATGGGAATATACAGTACTGTGCAAAGTTTTAGTAAGGTGTGAAAGAATGCTGTAAATTAGACATTAGTTATGATCTGAATGTAACTTCGGCCACATTTTTGGTTATTCAGATGTATATGAAATAGTAACTAATTTAGTTGACATTTGTTTAATTTCGTTTTGTGAATTCGTTTCCTAACAAATTCCACATTTTTGGAACAATTTGAATTAGGGAAGTCAGCTGTTATGATCTTAATGACCGATGACTCATCAGCTGTCAGCGGGCTTCCCTGCTGAGACCTGAAATGTAAACAAAAGAATACCAGGTAATAGAAAACTCAGAAAAAAAACAGCCAATGTGTAAAAAACAAAACCAAAAACGCTGGAAGAGAGATGAGCGAGAGGGGAAGTAGTGAGTGTCCTCCCCTCCTGAACCATACCAGGTCAAATGCCCTCAACATGGGGGGGTACTTTGGGGCAAAAAAGTCCCACTGGTCAGGGTTGTTAGGAAGAGGCCCTTGTCCCCATCAACCTAGGGACAAAGTTGTCCCCAGATCCCCCCTTCCCCAAAGCACCCCCCCATGTTGAGGGTATGTGGCCTGGTATGGTTCAGGGGGGCACTCACTCCTTTCCCCCCTCACTCATCTCTCCCCCCTTTCCTGGCCTGAGCCCACTGACAGCTATTGAGTCATCTGTTGTTAAGGATACGGTGGCCAGCTTCCCGGCCCATTTCCTTAACAACCTGCTATTCTTTACACAGAATTTTAATCAGTCAATCATTTCTCGACGGATCTGAATTCGAATTTTGTTCCAAAAACGTGGAATTAGTTAGAAAATTAATAAATGAAACATAAATAAAATAAATCTAAACTAAATGAATTCCGAAATGAAAATAGTAACATAACGAATCAATCACACGAAGAGAAATCCGAAGAGAAATCCAAATCAAATAAATATTTGGTGTGACCACCCTTTGTCTTCAAAACAGCATCAATGAGGTTTCCCCATCCTATGAATGAAAACATAGGAACTGGGGTGCAGAAAAGTTGCAGCAGGTGCTCTGGACTGATGAATTAAAATGTGAAATATTTGGATGTAGCAGGAGGCAGTTCACTGAAGGGCTTACCATCTTGCTTATTGTGAAGACATACGGTAGTTTGAATATTAAGCATTATAATAGGAGTTAACAGAATCCATCACTTATGTCCATCACCCATAATGATACATTTATCATTAAGCTGACAATAATAATTAGCAGGTCTTGTCTAACCTTTGTTTAAGATGAAAGCTTGTTCCATCCTTGAATGTGAAGAGGTCCTATAATCAGGGGCCTTTTCTTCTAGAGCTGCTCATGTCAAAAGCACGGTAGGGGTGTGACCTTCAGAGCAAATAGGGCTCTGTGGAGAAATGTAGCATCTTCTGTATGATCGGTACAGAAATAACTGTCAACAGTCTGTCATACTTATATTTATCTGGCTAAATAGGAAACGTTGTATTGGGCGATCATTAAAGTGCATGTAAACCCAAATTATTATTTTTTTTTTTATTTGATGTCATAACGTAGAGAATACGATTTCCTACCATTTGAGCCCAGTCTTGCCACAAAGAGTTAATCCATCTCTGAGCAATCATCTTTTATTGTTCAGTCAGATAATTCTTGACAGAGGGATTCTTTGTCAAATCTTCCCCCTTGCTGTGAGTGACAGGTGATTTACATATCTCGTGCACTAGCCTAAGAGACATGCATTATTTTTTAATTCCTTCCCACTCCTTTCTTCTGCTGCTCTGCCAGAATTGGATGTTCCCCATCTCAGCATGATTTGGCATGCTGAAGTCATGTGGTTACTTTCCTGTCTTTTCACTGGATGTTAGAGATCATAGCAGAAGTTCAGTGTAAGAAATACACAGGAGAATATGCATATTGACAAGGGGAGTGTAGAGGTGGGCGTGGAGTATACTGACATCACGACTCCAACCACCCATTTCCAGACAACAGACCCACCCACAGAATATGCAGTTTTTCAGGTCTCATAGACAGAGGGGAGACATTTGACAGGTAAAGATACAGGCAGGAGGCATGTATATCCTTATAGATAACCCTTATGGCAGTAGTTTAGAAAGGATGACATTGGGTTTACATCCACTTTAATGTATAGATCTCAATCTAGAGGAGGCCTAGGTTGCCCTGACCTGTGGAAATACTTTCTGGCAGCACAATTGTTTCAGTTGGCACATGGCATACCTCACTAACTCATATCCTGTGGCTCCACTTTGAGCCCATTTCAGTGGTCCCTACTACCTTCCAGGCCTCCTCTGGTCGCATTCAATACAGCTGAGGGATGTCACTCTGCTTAATAGAGTAGTGGGTCAACCCTTATATATATATATATATATATATATATATATATATATATATATATATATATATATATATATATATGGTTGCAGTATAAAGTGAAATACAATCTACTTCCCAGGTCTCCTCATTTAGGCTCATATCTGGGGGGAACCTACTTCTCCACCAGCATATGCTGCAGACCCTGAATTCTCTAGGTGGATTGAAAAGGGCTTGGTGACCCTGGAGTCTCTCACTAAAGGAATCCTCCTTCTGTTCATTTACCTATCTCCATCAAAATGACGCCTTCCCTAGATCTGAATTTTATAAATGTCTACAGATCAGACACTTTTATTCATCTATCCCATTATCGGAAGACGGAAAGGTCGATTCTTCATTAGAGGGCCTATGTGGAGATGTTCTAGAGATAGAGGTACTATCTCTATTCTATATAGATAGCTTAAGGAGGATGGTACTCCAAGTGTCCTGCTATGTTGGGCTGGCAGGAGGAGACAGGTCAGGATTTCACTGCGTAAGAATGGTTTGACATGGTTTCAAATATGTATAAATGCACAAGTTCCATAGCCATCAAGGAGACTGTAGTTAAAGCTCCATACACGCTGGTACTATTCCCCGGTTAAGTTGCATACATTTTATCCACTACTGACTGAATCTTGCTTTCAGGGATGTCCAGATAGAGGTACACTCTTTAACACCTTCTGGAGCTGCAAAGTTCTTTGGTCACTGTGGCAATATGCCACTATTAAGATATGCTAAGATGATGGGTGAGCAAACAACTTTGACATACAAGATTTGTCTTCTTTATGCTGATCACCCTGAGATTCCAGCTCATTGCTAAAAACTGACTCACACATTAGTGTCATTCAATGGGCTATTGCTCTTAATTGGTGGTCACCAACAGTACCTTGGTCCCAGGTGCTCCATCGCCTGGAGTCCATAAGGCTGATGGAAAGGATACACCACACTATTATGGACAATGCGTATCTTCAACTGCAAATGGGAATACTGGTCTGCTTACTAGCCTATTGAGATTTTTGTGTGTTCCCACTTCTATACAGTCTATTAAGCGTTAATGCAAAAGTTTGATCCTGTTAGCCAGTAATTTTGCTAACCGCAGGTCACGTTTTTTTTTTCTTTATTATTATGTTGTTAAAGAAATACTTTTTTCTGTACGTATTCAATCTGATATTTGGATACCAGATAATTTCTCTGTGCTTTTCCCTTTGTATTGGTTGATAACTTTCAATAAAAACGTTTGTAAACAAAAAAAAAAAAAGAAATAACTGTCAAAAATGCAAAAATAAATTTCTTCCAATTAAAAAGGTAGTGCCTTAATTTTTATAAATAAAAAACCCCTATATGCTATTAAATATCACAAAAGACAGAAAATATATCACACCAAAAGTATTTATCACACCAGAAGTAGAGCTGCTATCACCTATACATGTCTTTATCTATTTCAATGTTTGTAGTGTGGAGTGCTTCACTTTTATCCAATTGCTTGATTTGTATGTCTATATATGTGTAGGCAGAAACAGAATAGGAAACCCTCACAGTGAGTAGAAGATTACAAGCAGAAATTACAGTCTGGAGTGATGTCATTCATTGTTACATTGGATGAGGGGTCATAGCTCTTAGTGTGTGAATCAGACTATTGGACGGGACACATGGGATAACTCCACATTATTGGTGTGGATCTGTAAAAGTCATTACGTGGAAGCATTTAAATGAGTGTAATGCTTAGAACAATGTCCTGTTAATGTCTGTGGAATGTGTAAAGTCTTTGGTATTACATCACTTTCCCAAACTTGCCTTCAATGACCATGAACAATCATATTCAGTGTGTAAAATGTGCAATAATGTGTGACATTACTAATAAAAGCTCCGGTGCTCCCTCCTGATAGTGAGAAAAACATGACCCCTCCAAGTTCTCTGCAGCCAACAGTTAGGAAATTACTTGGCCAATTCCTTTTCATCTTTACTACACAAGTGTTATGGTTGGTGGTTGTTATGCTATAAAACTAAAATCACAAGCATTCTTCGGTAGTATTTTAACATTATAGTACTCTCTCCAACAGGGGTTGAGGGCCAGAATGAACTCTAGGGTTTGATCGCCTACAAACCACAAATGTAAACAAGCCCTTACTGTCCTGAGCCCCTATAATTCTGCTTTCACACCGATGCGCTGTGGTTTACCAGCACCGCGGTTGCAGCGCTGTGTACCTGCTGCTTTCCTGTAAGGAGATGCCGCTGATCGGGTTTACTTGCCTCACATTCTGTCAGTGTGAGACGAGGAGAGCCGATTACTGGCATCTCCGTATTTACATGTCACCAGCTGTGATTGGACACAGCCGATCACATGGTTAAAGGGCCACGTCCGTGGCTCTTTGCACAGATCAGGGTCGTGCTGTGTCCTGGCAACACGGAGCGGCCGTGATCGCCGAGCTGCGCACCCCCTCGGGCGCACAAGAGTGGTCATTCTGGGCCGCCATCATATGATGGCATCCCAGAACAAGAACTGCACCTCCCCGTCGTCATTTGACAGTGGGCAGGCAGCAAGCAGTTAATAAGCCAACATTTTTCACTTTCAGCCTGTGCTGGCATTGCGGCAAAGTACATTTGGTATCACTCTGTTTGGGACAGGATCCCGTGCTACAGAGAAAGCATTAGGGTTGATTTACTAAAGGCAAATCCACTCTACACTACAAGTGCACTTGGAAGTGCAGTCACTGTAGATCTGAGGCTGAAGATCTGAAATTATTATTATTATTATACAGGATTTATATAGCGCCAACAGTTTGCGCAGCGCTTTACAACACATGGGGAAAACGTACACTTACAATACAAATCAATATATGAGGGATCAGAGGGCCCTGCTCATTAGAGCTTACAATCTAGAAGATGAGGGGAAGCTCTACTGATTTTATCATCCAATCATGTGCAAGCAAAAATGCTGTTTTTTTATTTTCCTTACATGTTCCCCTTTGGATCTACAGCGAATACACTTCCAAGTGCACTTGTAGTGTAAAGTGGATTTGCTTTTCGGAAATGAACCCCATTGGCTTATGTGTCCACTTGCTTCCCCGCTGCCCACTCCATGATCATGCTCTGGGTTGGCAGCTCTTGATGTGGGTTTGCCACCATCCCAGAGCATGAGCTTGTGGGCATCATTAGAGGGCCACGGGTTGAGCACCCTAGCTCAGCGAACTTGTTATAACTAATTGGTTAGAGCACCACAGACATATAACACTATGGCCAGGTTCAGACCTGTGCAGTTTGGTAATACATGTTATATTAACTTATTTTAAAAGGGCCAACATACCTAATTGTGGCCAGAACCACACCTGATCCTTTTTTGGGAATGGAACAGACAGTAGTACATTCCAGTGCAAATGCGTACATCTGGGTGCTATTCAAAATGAATGTCACCCAATTGCTCATAACGTGCTTTACCGCAGCACAACATTATGAACCTAACCTAAGTGCAATAATCCTTGAGCTTGTTGACAGCCCAATACTACCTAGGCATGGTAGATATGGCTGCAATAGGCTTACCCCTGCTCTCTGCTGATACATTTAGTGTCACCTGCTGTGAGTTCCCTGTTGCCCTCATCATATGGCTTATTCAGCAAAGACACATGTAGTGAGTCACATCCTTTAACATCTGCTGACTGCTTTTTTACAAGTAACTAGACTCATTGCCTCGAACTGTCTGTAACTATGTCTTTGAAGATGAGCTGGTTGTGGAAAGACAAATGGGGTATTAAATTACTCAACCAACAGCTCAGCTCCCTGGTATTTTGTGTGTTGTCTTACACAAATATCTGGCATTAAAGTATTTATATCAGCCTACCTCAAAAAAACACCTTCCTTTAAATAATAGTAAACAGGTTAAAAAAAAAAAAGGAAATCAGTGCAATAAAGGAATAAGATGTCAAAGGCAAAAGGTTGTAATCCTTGGTTACAGGTAACAGAATGCATACTAATGACACAAACATTTCAGATAAAGTCAGTCATTCATCCTATCTTTGAGTCTTGTACATTATATTGATCTATATAAACTCACGACCACATATTAGGTACACCTGTTTAATTGCTTGGTAACACAAATTGCTAATCAGCCAATCACATGGCAGCAACTCGATGCATTTCAATGAGGTGAAGACAACTTACTGAAGTTCAAACTTAGCATCAGAATGGGGAAGAAAGGGGATATAAGTGACTTTGAACGTGCCATGGTTGTTGGTGCCAGGCGGGCTGGTCTGAGCATTTAAAAAACTGCATGTCTACTGGGATTTTCACTCACAATCATCTCTAGGGTTTACAGAGCATGGTCTGAAAAAGAGAAAATATCCAGTGAGCGGCTGTTACGTGGGCAAAAAATGCCTTGTTGATGTCAGAGGCAAATGGGCAGACTGGTTTGAGATGATAGAACGGCAACAGCAACCCAAATAACCACTTGCTACAACCAAGGTATGCAGAATTGAGCAAACAAAAACCCCAAAACGCGCTGGTGACGTCAGCACGTACACTCCTCCAGACGTGTTTTGTCATATGTGACGTTGTGAATGGGAAACTCATTCAAGGTTCCCCATTGACCTTGTCACGTATGACGAAACGCGCCTGGAGGAGGGTACGTGCTGATGTCACCACGCTGTGTACTAGGAGGGTGGGCTTCTGTTGTTTGCCGGCCGGCTTTGTTTTAATATGCAACTTTTGAACATACCAAATGTAAGTGCAATGCTTTTTTATAATGAAAATTAATAGACTGTATTACACTAGGGTCAGTTTCTGGGTCATTTGCTGAGTGTCACAGACTCCATAACAGTGCCAGGGCTTGGGAGACTTACAGCCATTCATCCTGTGATACTCAGCCAGAGACTGTCTGTGCAAGCTAAAAGCCTTGGCTGGGCTATAGCCCCAAGCCCTTTTTGCTTACCATCGGCTAAGCATGTTTTTCTTAAGGTGGCCAGGCACTTTTTGGTTTGAATCACTGTGGTGCCACTGGGAAGAGGATTTATTCCATCCTATATGTTGATCAATAACATGCCGTTTCAATGAAGATTTTCCTGCAATATTTGGGACTATTTAGCGCAGCTTCTCTTATTTCCTGAGGTATGCAGAATACCATCTCCGAATGCACAACACATTGAAGTAGATTGGCTACAGCAGCAGATCACACTGGGTGCCACTCCTGTCAGCTAAGAACAAGAAACTGAGGCTACAATTTGCACAGGCTCACCAAAGTTGCACAATAGAAGATTGAAAAAATGTTGCCTGGTCTGATGAGTCTCCATTTAAGCTGCGACATTCAGATGGTAGGGTCAGAATTTCGCATAAACAACATGAAAGCATGGATCCATCCTGCCTTGTATCAACAGTTCAACCTGGTGTTGGTGGTGTAATGGATATTTGTTTGGCACACTTTGGGCCCCTTAGTACCAATTGAGCATCATTAAAATGCCACAACCTACCTGAGTATTGTTGCTGACCATGCCCATCCCTTTATGACTACAGTGTACATCTTTTGATGCCTACTTTCAGTAAGATAATGCATCATCTCATCCTGGTTTCTTGAACATGAAACAGAGTTCACTGTACTCCGATGCCCTCCACAGTCACCAGATCTCAATCCAATAGAGCACATTTGGGATGTGGTGGAATGGGAGATTCGCACCATGGATACATATACAGACACAGTATAGTATTGTAACTGTACTGTTTGCCCCAACATTGTAAACCCCCGCGTTAATGGTTTGCACTATATAAATCCTGGATAGTGGATTCTTTAATACATCTACACTGCTTCTCAAATATCTCCATCATTGCTACCACCACATGCACTAAAAATGCTACGTAAAGTAGATCAACAGACTGTGGTTAAAATGACCCTGTTGTGATTTGTTTTTTTAAACTGCTGCTACCAGTAAAAGAAAACAGTAAATACTCACCTTTTCTCGTGTGCATGCCGCTGAACATATCTCTGATCGCTAGAACTGATTCCCCAATGAAACCAACACTTCTGGGTTGTTGATAACCTGGTTCCCCCCTCTGACCTCAGGTCACTACAGGAGAGAGTCGTTACATTGGTTGTAAGGTGGAACTAGCGAGAAAACACTCCTGGAATGGTTAAGTTCCAAGTGGACTTGGGGAGGCATAGTTCTAGTGGTCAGAGAGTTGTAGGCAGTACAAAAAGTAATCACTACACTCTTTTACAGGAAACAACAGAAAAAAAGGGGTGGGAATAGGCCAGTGATGACGCACCTTGGCACCCCAGATGTTTTGGAACTACAATTCCCATGATGCTCATGCACTCTGCAGTGAAGTTCCAAAACATCTGGGGTGCCAAGGTTTGCCATCACTGGAATAGGCTTACATGAACTTTTTGGAATGTAGCGTGGTTATATAAGGGTAAGACTGATCAGGGTCCGGTTAAAGAACAGACAAAAGAGACAGCGGTCTTGAGAGCTTTGGCAGGAAGAGGGTACAAGAAGTAGTTCACAGCTCATGGGAGAAGCGGGCATTGGCTTTTTCACCTTGGGTACCACGGGGACCTTTTTCCCAGCACAGAGACTGATATATGGCTATTTTTGTAAGGATTTTGTAGTTCTAAAAAGCATATTTAAAAAAATTTTTTTGCTCCGTCCATTGGGGACAATACCCTTTGCTCCCTGTCCTGTAAAAACATCAGGAAATGAATGAAAATATCTCCAATCGCGAAGGAAATCCTTCCTTAGACAGTTGTCATTAGAACAAGTAGCAATTTTTTCCCTTATTAACAACTCCGTTAGAGTTTTTCTTCTTATTCAGTCCGGCTGACGATGGTCACTAGCACAAAATCAGTGTTTACACAGTATTATGGTATCGGGGTGGTAGCTGCAGGCATCACCCCTATACTAATCTTTTCAGCAGACAGTTGACTATTGTAACAACTGATGCAGCAGCCACTCAGCTGTTATTACAAGAATCAGGAGGCCGGAGCAACCAGCCCACACATCTGCTAGCTGGCTGAAGACCCGAACAAAGCCGATGCTTCATTCGGGTCTGGGATCTAGCAACCCAGCAGCGATGCCATGACATTACTTCCCAGATTACTGGCATCCTAAAGGCGCCAGTTAAAGAAAAAAAAAAAAAAGTAAAGTATTTAAAAACGCCAATCTTGAAGTTTTGGCTACTTTCAAGTGCAGAGAAGAGGTTTGGGGACTCCTGATCCCTCCGTATAGAGCACCTGTCACTGCCTATTATAGTCACAAGGGATGTTTACATTCCCTGTGACAGCAATAACCGCGATATAAAAAAATACGTGTAAAAAATGTTTTTTTTTTTTTTAAATGTACAGAATATTGTCACACAATATCGTCTGTCGGCCTGAGAGGTGGCCGAAAAAAACGATATTGGTCGATTCATGGTCCTGAGTGTGGTTCACTTCTGATCTGGTACGGTTTGCTGCAGTCTGAGTGTAAACCATGCCAGAGTACAGTTTTCTCCATAGAGAACTGTGTAATGAAACAGGGATTGCTGATCTGGTTAGCAGGGGAGTGAGTGTGACAATTTTCTTACAATCTAATGCGGGTGCCTAGATTGTAACCTGCAGAATTAGCATTTTTCTATATTCTACCCATTTATGTTACTGGTGCAGCTCAAAATTTGAATATCAAACAGTTCATTTATTTCAATTCAAAAAGTGAAATTTGTATATTTATATAGATGTGTTACACACAGAGTGATATATTTCAAACATTTCTTTTTATTTAACTTTGAGGATTATGGCTTACAGCTAGTGAAAACCTGAAATTCAGTATCTCAGAAAATTAGATTACAACATAAGACCAATAAAAAAAGGATTTTTAATACAGAAATACAATCAAGGCAGTGTGGCATGAAGACTGCTGAGGCATTATGGAAGCCCAGGTTGCTATGATAGTGGCCTTCAGCACGTCTGCATTTTTGGGTCTGGCGTCTCATCTTCCTTTTGACAATACCACACAGATTCACCTAACCATTACCTCTAATCAGTGTCCACCCGAGTTATAGGAGTCCTTTTAGTTTTCCAATAAAGAGGAGTGTATTTCTTCAATGGTTGAGAAGCAGGATCTTTCATTCTATGAATAGTGTAGGACCCACTGAAAATGGGGTACTTTCCTGCAGTAGTGGGCTTAGCACTATATGGCCATATGGGGAGACCAAATCCCCATATTTTTGCTTAATTTCAGGTGCTTTAAATAGCCTTGCAGGATTCAATGTAATTTTTCTATGTGTGCACTGTAATCTTTCGTTCTGTTTTTCAGCATGTTGAATGCAATTTTTTTTACGTAAACATTTTGATGATGTGATATGCAAAAATTGTTACTGGACACAAGAGAGATGTGTTCTTAAAGTGATTGTAAACTTTTTTTTGAATAATAAAAAAGTCCTACTTAGCTGCTATGTGCAATGGTTTTGTACAGAAGAGCCCAAATTCTCCTCTACTTGGGTCTCTCACCAGCGCTCCTGGCCTCACCGCTTTGGCCGCTTCCCAAGGAGGCACTGGAGGTGGAGGAGGCACTGGAGGTGGAGGAAGAGGAGGAGGAGGAGGAGGAAGAAGAGGAGGAAGAGGAAGAGGAGGAGGAAGAGGAGGAAGAGGAAGAGGAGGAGGAAGAAGAGGAGGAAGAGGAAGAGGAGGAAGAGGAAGAGGAGGAAGAGGAAGAAGAAGAGGAAGAGGAGGAAGAGGAGGCGGAAAGAACCGCTGCTCTTGAGCACAGTGTTGGCTCAAGATCAGATTCCAGTAAGTAGATAAGAAGAGCATGCATTAGGGTAAAAAAAAAAAAAAAACAATCTTAGGCCTTTAGAACCACTTTAATGTTTTTCTTTGCGACTCTCTGGCATTGGAGCATATGAAAAACATACCTCAGTCTGCATGGAAAAATGTACACAATTTCCAGTCATATTGGCGCACGTGGAAATTTTATTAAATCGGTTGGAAATTTACGCATGGAAATTAGCAAATTTACATTGTACTTTTGATTTGAGT
The DNA here is from genome assembly GCF_037356315.1 of Lithobates pipiens. Taxonomy (NCBI): domain Eukaryota; kingdom Metazoa; phylum Chordata; class Amphibia; order Anura; family Ranidae; genus Lithobates; species Lithobates pipiens. The sequence goes on along the minus strand of NW_027507903.1, from coordinate 279,709,930 downwards.
TAACTGCATGGAATGTTTCCTATTATTGGCCTCAGGGCTATAAGGTTTCTTTTTAAAGCCCAAATCTAGCCAATTTCTTTATGTTTTTGATAACAATTTGTTAGAACTTATCTAACTTTGTCTGTGACCCTACCAAGTGCGATTTGTACCTTACTTCCAGCTCTTGTGATGCATATACTGTACATGAAAAAGGGGTTGTAGTAGGAATTATTTATATGTCCCGATACCGGCTCTTCTTAGGGAGCTAGTACTTTAGTCTATTTGAAATGTTAACTGGAGAGGCCCATTAGCGCAAGTCTCTAAATAACAGCGTACACATAACGTTTAATAACATTTTAAATCCTTAAAAACTGATATCTGCTGTGCGATTTTATACATATTTGGACCAAAAAAAAAAAAAAGACACCATATATTCAAAGCATTTTATTGGCAGAAGTAGGCATTGCTGTCTTTAATGTCATGCCTAGTATTTAATAGTCACAGGTGTTTGTTCCACCTTTTTAAATTAGTAACAGTATCACCCATTTGGTAAAATATTAAATAAAATTATTGGCAAATGACAGAGACACCGATAGTCGGTATGTAATTCACACAACGCGTACTCTTCATGTATCCATTTCTTGAACAGTCCAAGTAAGTAGAGTTGAGACACTGAACATACAAATTTACATTGGTGAATAAGGAAAGGGAGAGAACACACAGCTCAAATCCTTTACCCACTATGAGTGATAAAGCATCACTTGACCCACCAACATTTTTAGCACAGTATAAATATTATATTCTTAATAAACAATTTGTACCATAGTAAGCATATTACAGCTGCATGTAAGCTTTGTATACATAGATCTGTGTCATATGTTGACTAAATGACATCCAAAATGGCACCTGCATTTTTATAAAGAACACATGGCACAGTTGCTAAATAGTTCACATTTGGCCTTTGAGGCACTTTTGTAGGAAATGTACACCAGAACATTTGATCAATTGCATAAGCAACAAGTACATCGGAAAGTTGCATTACCCCAGTATATTTTTCTTACATACCGGTATATACAATTTTATTGGTGAATTAAAAGGTATTTTCTAGGTTTTAGAAAAGGTTCCTCTAGCATTAAAAATGTTAGTGGTAGAATGTTTTTTTGTACAGGCTCCAACCATTGTGCCTCTACCAATGTTATGTTACTACCTAAAAGTTTTAAGAATGATCTACTAAAGGCAGTGTACAGTAAGATGGTACTTCTGCATCTAAAGTACAGCCTGCAAAAGGAGTTGGTTTGGCTGCATTTTACCTGAGCTATATACAGATTCATGAGAATCTTCTCCGAATGCCACGAGTGTGCTAGTAGACTTAAAATGTGCTTACAATTTTACTGTCAAATTCAAGAAAACCATACTATATATTTGTTATGGATTCCCACAGATGATCATTTTTTTTTTTTAATCCTCATCTTCTAAATGTTTCTTAGAAGAAGGTGTCATGCAGACTGCAAGCATCTCTGAAGAGGTTCAGGGTGAGTCTGTCCAAATATAAAAGGATCATGACAGAACAAACATTTTCTAAATTATTATCCCTTTGTTTAGGACAAACAGCACTCACATTTAGCTTACAACTGATAAAATGATCTGCCAACACGGTAGAGAAAGGGTTAAATTATGGTAAAAATGTCCCTCAAAGAAAGAGAAGTGCCATTTTTCAGAAAAAAACAAGTAAAATGTATGAAACAATTTTTAATTTTATTTCTTTTTAATGTTCGGCTATGTAAATGGGAATATATAACAATTATAAAGGAGGCATTATCTCAATTGGACTGCAACAGTAGAAATACAGTTAAAAACGTAGTCCAGTCAGCACTCAAAATAAAAGAAATCCAGGCATGACTTAAAAATAAAAAAGGTTAACACAGCATAGAAAAGTACATGTATAATACTCACCAGTACTGCCAACCTTGCAATCAATCTTTACTCTAGCAGAGCTGGAAGCACAGGTGAAAATCACCCAACAGTGTTGGATGCCTGTGACCCTCCCCACTGCAAGCTGAGGTTCCACCCAGTATGCGCTTCATCACCATTGTGTGTTTACAGAACTACAGAAATGCAGTAGCAACCTAGATGAATGGGGGACCACAGTACACAGCAGGGAGACGATGCTGTCAGATACTGAAGATTTCACTGATGGAAGAGTAAAGCTCAGCTGAAAAGTGAGTAATATAACTGTACTTTACTATACTATTGATTTATACATTTTAAAGTATTTTTTGTTGACATTTGATATATGCAGGAAATATAGAAGCAGAGAGAAAGCAACACATTAAAAAAAGGTAGGTGACTGTATTGGCTTTGCTTTTTGTACTTTTGTCTTTAACCTCATGATCAAACACACCCAATGATTGTACAACCCCAATTCCAAAATAGTTGGGATGCATTGCAAAATCTACAAAAAAAAAAGACTTCAACGATTTGCAAATCTCAAACCCATATTTTATTAACAATAGAAAATAGAAAGCATATCAAATGTTTAAACTGAGAAAATGTACCATTTTCTTAAAAAAAAAAAAAAAAAATGTTGAAATTGATGGCAGCAACATGACTCAAAGTTTGGACAGGGTAACAAAAAGCTGGCAAAGTAAGTGGTACTAACAAGTAAGAGCTAGAACAACATTTTGCAACCAATTGGGTTAATTGGCAACAGGCCAGTAACAGGATCAGATATACAAAGAGCATCTTAGAGAGTCAGAATGTCTCTGAAGAAAAGATATGCAGAGGTTCACTAATCTGTGAAAGACTGCATCTAAAAAAAGGATGAACAATTTCAGAATAATGTTCCTCAATGTAAAATTACAAACACTTTAAATATATCATCATCTACAATACATAAGAACTTGAAAAGATTCTGAGAATCTGAAATCTCTGTGCACAAGGCTGAAACGCAATATTGGATGCCCATGACCTTCAGGCTCTCAGATGGCACTGCATGAAAAGCAGGCATGATAGATGAGGACGCACACTGTTTGTGGTGATGAGGAGGTGGAGGAATTATGGAAAGGAAATCTTAGTTTGTCAGTATGTTCAAAACTGACCTAAGCGTTCTAAATTTAAAAACAAAAAACTTGCCAGACATGAATGCATAACGTAGGAGAACAGATAGAGAGCTCAGAAAAAGCAGAGGGCGGGCACAAGGCCTGAAGGGGACGCCACACCATGGTAAACTTTGAGACATGTTGCTGCCATCAATTTCAAAATGTCTTTACTTTTTTTTTTTTTTTTTTTTTAAATGGTACATTTTCTCAAACATTTGATATGTTTTCTATTTTCTGTTCTGAATAAGATTACACACAGCCGTGATCTCCTGTGTACCCAGCGCTCAGTAACACAGAGCCCCTGGCTCCAGGCCTGGCATTGGACTGCTGTTCTGTCTATCATAGGAGCCGGGCCAGGAGGCAGGGCTGTGTGTGACTGAGCGCTGGGTACACAGGAGATCACGGTTCAGTGTAATTCAGCACTGGTGAGGTTGCTGATGGACACTGTGCAGACTGCATTAATTGGCAACAGTGAGGTTGCAGGTGGGCAATGAGCAGGCTGCATTGATGTGACCCTTATTTTGCTACAAAGTTCTTTATTAAAAAAAAAATCCCCCAAAACCCTCTTAAAATTAAAGTGTGCGTTAAATGACGATAAATACGGTATTTGTTGAAAAGCGTTATACGTACATTAGTTGCTTGGAATGGTCCCTTAACCCTGTGGGGCCCTGAAGTGATTAACTGAAGAAAAATAAATTAGAAAAAAATTACTACAATTTCCTAATGCTTTGACTTGGTGCTGCCCCCTCTTGCCTTGCTGCCTCACACAGAGGTCCACTGGCATCTTATAATACAGCTTGGTTCATCACATTCATTCTAACTATTGTAGCACGGCTACTTGAGTAGGTTATAAGATGTTATTCTTGAGGCTTTCTCTAAATGATTCAGTGGCAAGTTATTGCACTTCAAGCCTCTAAAGGGTTGTAAAGGCAGAATGTTTTTGATCTTCATGCATTCTATAGAGGGAGGAGGCAAAGAGAGCAGATGAAGGACCTTAGAAGAGGAGGATCTGGGCTGCTCTGTGCAAAACCACTACACGTAGAGCAGGTAAGTATAACATGTATGTTATTAATGGGGAAAAAAAAAAAAAAAAAAAAAAGACACTTTACAATCACTTTAAGTTCCAATAGAACAGAGCTTCTACTAAAAGCCCAACTTTTAGGAGAGGAAATCTCTCTAAACTTAGGCACAGACAAACCACAGTTTTAAGAGTAGAGAAAGATCACAACCCTGGACAATGTTGAAGGCTACTTTCAGACTTATGTGATGCGGTCTGACTACACAGTGGGAGCAGCACAGTCTACCCACGGGTTTGGACCTTTTCCTTTGACATTGCTGCAGCTTGGAGCTAGGACAGGTTCCTTGCCCCTGCCTGCACTCACAGCCTAGTTGGACTTTACCGCTCTACCTGAGTGGCACCTAAATGTCCTTTTGATGGAGGTTAAATGATGCTTTCCCATAGACCGATGCAGCATGCATGCGTTTTGGTGTGCTTTCAGAAAGTGCACCAAAACTGCAGGACTTAAGAGAACTCTATGGAAAAGCAAAGCCAACACTCAAGTACACTGTGCTGCCCCTATGATGTGGTCAAATTGCAACACATCCGTCTGTAAGCAGCCTTATTTCTGTCTGTGACATCCTGTCTTGGCGTCGCATAGAAAGGGAGTTAAAAACTGCCTAATGGTGTCACAAATGGAGATAAAGCCAGCTAAAATTTGCTTTTTCAGCAATTAAAAAAAAAAAAAGTTTTGGATAGTGTTCGGGTTAAAAATAATCAGCCACTGTTTATTTCAAAGACAGATAGTTGTCTGAACATCTCCAGCTTCAATACTTATGGAGTCACAGACCTGGAAAAACTAGACAGCAAGTCTACCCAATATACATATTCATTACAGGTCAGTGACTCAGGATTCAATAAAGCCATTGCAACAGAAAGGACAGCCAGGCAACTGACATTTTCTTAAAAACCTAAGCAATTGCAGCTTACCCAATTATGCTACAAAATGTATGGTATATATAAACAATACAGTACAATTAATAAAGCAGTGAAAACCTAGAAAATCCCTTAAAAAGTGCAATTTCACAAGATGAGATGGAGAAAAAAAAAATGTATATGTGTATATTATATATATATGTATATGTGTATAATATATATATATATATATATATATATATATATATATATATATATATATATATATATATATATATATATATATATATATATATATATATATACAGCCAATATAAATACAAGAATATAATTTGTTTTGGCATTCATTGCCTCTGATCTCCTGCTCTGGAAAGAATGGAAAGGGCAGTCAGTGTAACGCTGGTAGCTTTGACAGAAGGAAAGAGCAAATTAACCACCCTGGTCAGCGTGATGATGTGGTACAGTGACCAAACTGTATTGCTTAACTGCAGTGGAGAAAACAATGCCATGAACAGCCATTCTGCCTGGCATAAGAAATCTAGTGATCGCAAAACTAGTCCATCAGATGATTTGGCAGCTATGATGGACCATGCTATGTATTTTTACTATGCATTTGGCTGGAATTCAGCTTTAACATCTTATAATTAATGCTAAACTTTACAATACATTGTTACATTAGTATGAACATTAGCAATTGTATGTTAAAATAGATAGAAATTGTATCATTTCCCTCAATAAGAACAAACGTAATAAATTACTGAATGAAAAGTTCAAAACATAAAATTACTGTCATGTAATTTAAGGTAAAATATATTTAAGTACCTTATCAAGAATACTAACAATTTTGCTAGCATATCTACATGATGTCCACCTGGACCCAGAGGACAAACAACTAGGAATACTCTAAGTGAAATAAAACTGAAAAATAAAGCCACAGAACATGCATACATAAAATGTAAAGTGCTTATAGCAAAGTGAATACATCACCCACGCACCTACTGATAAGGGAATTTGCCAACTATTGATCATTTGAAATTTGTAGAAAATTGAAAATGTTCACAGTTTTAAATCCAAGAACAAAATACGATTGTCCGCTCTTGTTTAGCTGGATTCTGTGGAAATCATTTCACCCGAGTATCAAGTAGAGGTGGCTGGATTTTCAAACCTTGGCTAGTCTCCAACATCTCCATCTCTATCCCCAATGAGCCACAAAATATGGAAGCCAACCGCAAGCAAAGCAGTTCCTAAAAGGTCCCCCAAAGCAGTGAGGTATGGAATAGAAAAACTGTCTGGGTCCTTTCCTTTCCTCCAAATGTGATGCACCATCCAGTCTGCGATCCAGAGCAGAGAAAATACCTGAAAGACACAAGTCCGTAAATAAATAGAAATCCCATGACTGTGCATTGCATTCCACAGCAGCGTTTCTCAACTCTAGTCCTCAAGGCACCCCAACAGGTCATATTTTCAAGGTTTCCCTCAGATGAAATGGCTGTGGTGATTACTAAGGCAGTTAAACTGATCAAATCACCTGTGCAAAATAATGGAAAACATGACCTGTTGGGGTGCCTTGAGGACTGGAATGGAGAAACCCTGTTCCAGAGGCTTAGACTGGAAAGATTCTGGATTATGGCAAACCAACCGTGCTTTCATTTGTATACATTAAGCAGGACACTGCTGCTTTACTCTCGGTTATAAAGGTATCCATCCATGAAGAAATCAAATTATATCAATGTGCTAACATGAAGTGCTGAAGTAGGGATTTTAATACATATTCAGTAAAGTTATGTACACAATAATGAGGTACCGTTTGGCTTTCACTTGCAGCACTTCACAGAAAAAGCCACCCTAAAAAGGAGATGTGGAAAATAATCTATTAGGCGCATACTCTGCATGCATACTTGCAACCATGAGTTGCCCCTTGGTAGGCATGCTACAATCATGCACAGTGGGATTTTTCCTAAAGTAATGTTTTTTGCTCTGGATCGTAGCCACCCCAGCTCCCAGGGTGGGGATTGGAACAAACTTCTCCAGAGAGAATTGAGGTGGATCCATTCCCTCAGAGCTACTATTTACCCGGGCCTCAATGAGGTTGTTAATTACAAGCCCTTTTAGGAGGGTTTTGTCTCAGGAGGAATGGAGAAGTAATCAATTCTCTTCTCTCTCCCTTCTTGATTCATCTGTTTGTTCTCCATTATATAATATTACTAATTTACAACTTCCTTTAGGGCCAGTTCACACCAGACGCAGTTCCGTGTGCCTTTTTTCTGCACTAAAAATGCATGCAGTGTTTTCCATGTATTCCAATGGCTCTAGTTCACACCATGCAGTCAGTTTCTGGTCAGTTTCCGGTGAGTTTCCGGTCTGACGGTATTGGTGCAGAAAAAAAATGGAACTGCACAGAACTGCATCTGGTGTGAACTGGCCCTTAGGTTGGTGATGTTCATTGTCACACACAGTCACTTTGTATGTATTTCACAATTTTTTTTTCTGTTTCTTGTGTGGCAATGGGACCCTGTGCTACCTGGAAGATTGCTAGTTTACGCCACATTTTGGAGAGACAGGCACGCCGATTGCACAGCTATATGCTGGCCTATTTACTTGTGGCCAGACTATGGCTCAGGGCCCCACCCAGCAGATAGGAGGACTGTGCATTGGAGTCAGAAGCTGCATGGGGCAGCCAGAGCATGCATGTCTGCAGGAGGCAGATGTAGTCTGTGACAGAGCAGCAAGGAGCTGATAGTGACTAAGCTAAAAGAGCATGACTAAGGAACTCTTTTGGTCTGTGGCCATGTGGCAAGAGAGTAAGCCAGGAGGCTAAAATAATCTGATTTTGCAAGATACAGTAATAGTGGAACCCCCTGCATGGGCTACTGAAGTATTTTGTGAACTTTTCCATTCTTTTAAATAAAAGTGGGCTACCAGGCCCTTAAAAATAGTTTTGGACTGGCGCACTCATTGAAAAATGCACCTACTGCTTGAGTCTGTTCACCCCAATCTTACATTTCATTCATACTTTCACACACAGAGCATGACAAGCTGCGTAGATCCTCTTAGCAGGCATGCATTTACCTAGTGGAATACTCCACTTAAATCTTTTTGAAATATTTGAGCACAAGACAGATGAATATCATCTCTTTCTTTTTCGATTATTATAGTACTTTGCATTAAATATTTTATTCAGTAGGATCCGGAGAAACACCGGTATATGACTATTCTGCATTAATAGTGAAAACTGCTCAGGCTTTTCTAGTCCATTTTGAATATGTTTTGAGCAAGGCTATATAGGATTAATGTTCCATAAGGCTATTCCTTAGGCTGAGGGTTTTTTCCATCTTTAACCACTTAAGCCCCGGGCCATTTTGCTGGCCAAAGACCAGAGCACATTTTGCGATTCGGCACTGCGTTGCTTTAACTGACAATTGCGTGGTCATGCGACGTGGCTCCCAGACAAAATTGATGTCCTTTTTTTTCCCACAAATAGACCTTTTTGGTGGACTGGAGTTGAGAAACACTGTTCCAGAGGCTTACACTGGAAAGATTCTGAATTATGGTGATCCAACTATGCTTTAATTTTAATTTACATTAAGTAGGACACTGCTGCTTTACTCTCTTAACCCCTTCCCGCCGAGCGTACGCAGATGTGCATCTGCAGGCATCATCCCGGTACCGTTTTTTTCAGCAGGCGATTGGCTTTCCAGCCATAACAACCGATGCGGCTAAAAGCATGATTGTACAATCATTGGGTGTGTTTCTGGGATTTATATTCCTTAATTATATTCCGGTCTTGGAAAACTCATATCTGCACACAGTTTTATCTTCCTCCGTATGAACAGTTAACAAACATGAGTTTCAGGTTTTAAGGGTTAATATTGCATAGGAAGATGGTGAGGTTTTTCTCTTATTTAATAATGTTTAAAAGGATGCTGAATTTTTGGTCCTCTCTGGTCAGGAAACTTTGCTGCAGACAAGAATCCCCACAGTATAAGGCTTGGCAGTCGATGTAAACGCACTGATTTGCATTCATAAATGGGTTTATTCAAACAACTCCTAAGTCACTCGCTTTGCACTGCCATGGCATAAAGGCCAGGGACATCATATATTAAATGTTAAAAACAAAATCCCATGAAAGGATTTAGCCACACAACAAACTCAATAAAACAATAAATCCCTCTATTAATTACTATAATCATTTGAGGGGGTGTTTTTTAAATGATTTAGGGGTTAGAATTGGGCTTTTTGTATTATTGCATTATCCCTTTCCCGCCGAGCGTACACAGATATGCGTACTCGGCTTCCGGGGGGTATACCGGGATGATGCCCGCACCTGCAGGCATCATCCCGGTACCGTTTTTTTCAGCAGGCGATTGGCTTTCCAGCCATAACAACCGATGCGGCTAAAAGCCGCTCGGCTGTTATGCCGGAGGAGCGGGAGGGTACGTCCCTGCCTCCCGCCGCTGTTACCGGTGCTCCCGCTCGATCGGGAGCACCGATTCACGTTCCGCTGCCTCCGGCTGCTGGGGAGGAACTGGAACGAAGCCGTAATCGGCTTCATTCCAGTCTCCTCATAGTAAACACGGAAGCGATGTCATGATGTCACTTCCCATTTACTCGGCTGCCAATGGCGCCGGTTTAAAAAAAATATCCGGTATTCAGAATCGCCGTTTTCGGCGATCTGAATACATTGAAGTGTGAAGGAGGGATGGGGGGGGGTCTTTTAGACCCCCCATCCCTCCATAAAGAGTACCTGTCACTGTCACAAGGGATGTTTACATTCCTTGTGACAGCAATAAAAGTGATCAAATTTTTAATTTTTTTTTTTTAAAACAATTTAGTCATTTTAAAATAAAAATAAAAAATGTTTAAAGCGCCCGTCGTCCCCGCGAAGCAAAGAAAACGCATACGGAAGTCGCGCCCGCGTATGTAAACGGTGTTCAAATCACATATGTGAGGTATCGCCGCGATCGCCAGAGCAATAATTCTAGCACTAGACCTCCTCTGTAACGCTAACCTGGTAACCGTAAAAATGTTTTAAAGCGTCGCCTATTGAGATTTTTTTAGGTACCGTACTTTGTCGTCAATCCACAAGTGCGTGCAATTATAAAGTGTGACATTTGTATTTGGTATCCATTTACTCAGCGTAACATTATCTTTCACATTATGCAAAAAAAAAAAAAAAAAAAATGGGATAATTTTACTGTTTTGTTTTTTTAAATTCATGAAAGTGTCCCTTTTCCCAAAAAGTTGCATTTAAAACACCGCTGCGCAAATACCGTGTGACATAAAATATTGCAACAATCGCCGATTTATTCTCTAGAGTCTCTGCTAAAAAATATATATATAATGTTTGGGGGTTCCAAGTAATTTTCTAGCAAAAAATATGGATTTTAACTTGTAAACACCAAATGCCAAAAATAGGCTTAGTCATGAAAGGGTTATAAATGTATCTATCCATGAAGAAATCAAAGTATATTAATGTTCCATCATGAATTGCTGAAGGATTTTACTAAATATTAAGTTATGTACACAATGATGTACAGTTTGGCTTTTACTTGCAACACTTCACAGAAACAGCCATCCTAAAATTACTTAATTTTTTCTAAAACCAAAAGCCACTATTACTCTGCCTTTGACACAGTTGACAACCTGTTTCACTCCCCATCCAAGACTCTGCTCTTTCACGGTTCTCCTCCAACCTGTGCCCTTCAGTGTCACCTACAATTCTACCCTCCCATCCTGAGACCCTTTTCTTTTCTCAATCCCTTAGTAAGTTGATAACCTTCTATGGCTACCAATACAATTTCTACGCTGATGACATACATTTCTTTCTCCACTCCTAAGCTTACCTTTTAAAGTTTCTTTACACATCACCAATTTACTAAGTATGGATGTCACATCACTTCCTAAATCTAGATATTTGCAAAAATTAGCGCATAATGTTACTTACCTCTCCCAATGCCAACTCTCTAGATGTATGCATCCTTTACGATCCTCATGCTGGGTGTGATCCTGGACTCTGACTGACTGACTGATTTTTGCCTCGCATTCAATCACTGTCCAAATATTGCTACCTTCAACCTCTGCAACATTTACAAAATACACTTCTTTCCCTAAAGTGGTTCTAAAGCCTAAACATTCCTTGCATTAGGGTAAAAAAAAAAATTAGGCATCACGATTACCCCTCACCCTCCCTTTTACTTACCTGAGCCCTTCAACTGATCCAGCACTATCTGTCTGCAGCTCTTCTCTCCCTTCACTTCTGGGTCTCATTGGCTTTGCCGGGGCAGCAGGGACCATTGGCTTCTGCAGCTGTCAATCAAAGCCAGTGAAAAGTGGTGGGTGTTGTCAAACGCAGCATTGGTGCTCGGGAGCGAGCATGCACATATATCCCCATGGAAAGCTGCTTCCTGCGGGGGAACTGGACAGAGGAGGAGCGCCGGTGGGCGACCGTTCAGGGCAGCTCTGTGCAATTCCATTGTACAGAGCAGGTAAGTATAGAGATTACCTTTACAACTATTTTAACCAAAGACACCACCAAACAACAAATTCACTCACCCGTTATCTCTTGCCTTAACTATTGCAACTCACTCCTCATTGGCCTACCTCTACACAGGCTATCCCCTCTTAGTCCATCATGGATGCTGCTAGATTCATCCACCTTATTAACCACTCAGTGTTGTCACCCCTCTCTTCCAATCTCTTCACTGGCTTCCACTCACTTAAAAAGATAAAATTAAAAATGCCAAGAAGCACCCAATTACTAAAATCTGCTATACATGTTAACAAGCAACAAAAATCCTTCCCCACTGTGTTCCAATAGAGAAACCCTACCACTTCCTGTCTTGATGACCACACACACGAGCTCACAGCAATTTAAACCCGACAAAAGGTTCCAACTCTTTCTATCCTATCCAAAACGAGCTGACGGCATTAAGGCTTCTTTCAGGTTCTTCCTCTTGACAGGTAGAAAGTGATCCTTACTTGCGTACTCGCCTAATGAAAAGTTGAAAATTACAAATTATGCGCATCATTATTCATAGTGTCGGATCACTTTGATATGATCACAGCTTAATTATTTAGCCATTTCCCAGCTTTCTTTATCCATTTTTGCGCTTTAGTATTTTTGTATCAAGCCTAATGAAAAGTGCTGTTTCATGCATTAGTACGGTGAATCCAGACTGTTGTGATGATGCCTGGGCTCAAAGGAAGTGGTTTAAATAACTGACTCTCATTCAACCCAGAAGCCTGTCGACATCTTGTGGTGGAAAGGAATTACTGTGGGCAGCAGCTACAGATTGAAGGTAAGTACTTTTTATTTTTTTGTCCCACTTTAAAGTTGTAAAATCTAGCAAGGGTAAACCAACTCTGACCTACTCCACACAAACTGGAAATGTTTGAAGGGTACCTGCCCTTGCCTTAAAGCGGTTGTAAACCCTTACAAACCACTTTGACCTACAGGTAAGCCTAGATTAAGGCTTACCTGTAGGTCCAAGAAATATCTCCCAAACCTATACGGTTTAGGAGATATTTGCCCGAAGACTGGCACCGTTGTCTACGGCGCATGCGCAGTAGACAGCGGCGTGCAGGCGCACTGAGCGTGGCATCCTCGATAACGAAGATGCCGCGCGTCTCGGCTCCCGTGCGAATGCGCGGGAATGACGTCATTGCAGCTTCACCGAATGACAGCGGCGGAGCTGCGAGACCCACCAAGAAGATGGATGCGGCGGACTACAGGGGACAGCGGTGACTTTGCTGGCTCCTGTGTCAGGTAAGTGACACATAATGGGCTACTATGCGATGCATAGTAGTCCATTATGCTTTGCCTTTGCAGGGAATGAAAGAGGAAGTAAACTCATCAGGGTTTACTTCCTCTTTAAGCCCCATACACACTATCAGATTTTCTGCCAATTTTTTCCTTCAGATTTACCAAAACCATATAATATGAGGTCAAACCTTAGGAGTTTTAATTTGTATGCACTACATGGTTTTGGTAAATCTGAAGACAAAAATCAGCAGAAAATTAGTGTGTATGGGGCTTTAGATTTCTGCATGCAGTTTTTGCTTACCTCCCTAAAATCAAGATTTAAGTAAAAGAAAACCCAGAGTTTGAAGCCAACGCTGCCTGCACACATTTAGAGATGCCTACTATTAACTGCCAGTTAAAGTATAAGAGTTGAGTTACAGGTTTGCCCTAAGCAAAGACTTAATGCTGAAAGATTGGAAGGAAAACCATAATTAATTACCCTAGTTTTATATACATATTTTAAATGCATCAGCACCATAAACAGTATAAGAATTCTGTTTCCTTATAGCTACAACATACAAGTGCATTTACCTGTGTTTCTCCTCATTAAATCTTTCCACTAAGCTGACAATGTACCTATACATAAAAATATGCACTGACTGTAGAGCCTAACAGGCCCCTCTTCATTGCAATAACCCAACTCATTATGCATCCACTAGGTGTGCTGACTTCAGTCCAGAGACTATTTAAGTGTGTGTTTTGCTTGGAGAACCCTCTCTACAACACTGACTCCACTTTTCCTTCTACTGACAAATCCACTTTTGTATTCTAAATGTATACTGCCTTCTGATTGCACACTAACACTATGCGCTGTGTAGAGCTGAAGAATACAGTAAAAGGGCACAGGTACAATCCCCTGCTGATTTTGTACGTTTTTCCACTGACAAAGAAATGATCAGTCTATAATTTTAATGGTAGGTTTATTTTAACACTGAGATACAGAATAAATTACAAAACAATCCAGAAAAAAAAAAAAAAACACATTTCAAAAAGTTATAAATGGATTTGCATTTTAATGAGTGAAATAAGTATTTGACCCCTTCGCAAAATATGACTTCGTACTTGGTGGCAAAACCCTTGTTAGCAATCACAGGAGGTCAGACTTGTAGTTGGACACCAAGTTTGCACACATCTCATGAGGGATTTTATCCCACTCCTCTTTGCAGATCCTCTGCGAGTCATTAATGTTTTGAGGTTGACATTTGGTAACTCAAACCTTCAGTTCCTGCCACATTTTCTATCAGATTAGGGGCTGAGGCCACTCCAGGACCTTAATGTGCTTCTTCTTGAACCACTCCTTTGTTTCCTTGGCCATGTGTTTTTGGTCATTGTCATGCTGGAATAGCCATCCAGACCCATTTTCAATGCCCTGGCTGAGGGAAGGAGGTTCTCACCCATGATTTGATGGTACATGGCCCTGTCCATTGTCCCTTTGATAGGGTGAAGTTGTCCTGTCCCTTTCCCTTAAAACACCCCCCAAAGCTCCATGTCTGGTCATATGCAGCATTCCTCCTCCTCCAAATACGGCGAGTTGAGTTGATGCCAAAGAGATCGATTTTGGTCTCATCTGGCTACAACACTTTCACCCGGTTCTCCTCTGAATCATTCAGACTTTCATTAGCAAACTTCAGATGGGCCTGTACATGTGCTTTCTTGAGCAGGGGGACCTTGTGAGTGCTGCAGGATTTCAGTCCTTCATGGCGTAGTGTGTTACCAATTGTTTTCTTGGCAACTATAGTCCCAGCTGCTTTGAGATCATTTACAAGATTCTCCTGTATAGTTCTGAACCGATTCCTCACGATCATTGAAACTCCACGAGGTGAGATTTTGCATGGAGCCCCAGACTGAGGGAGATTGACAATTATTTTGTGAGTTATTTTACATTCGCGAATAATCGCACCAACTGTTGTCACCCTCTCACCAAGCTGCTTGGCGATGGTCTTGTAGCCCATTCCAGCCTTGCGTAGGTCTACAGTTTTGTCCCTGACATCCTTGGACAGCTCTTTGGTCTTGGCCATGCTGGAGAGATTGGAATCTAATTGACTGCTTCTGTGGACAGGTGTTGTTTATACAGGTAACAAGCTGAGATTAGGAGCACTCCAAATCTCAGCTTGTTACAGGTATAGAAGACACCTAGGAGCCAGAAATCTTGCTGATTGATAGGGGATCGAATACTTATTTCACTCATTAAAATGAAAATAAATTTATAGCTTTTTTTTAAATGCATTTTTCTGGATATATATACTTTTTTCCTCTCACTGTAAAGAGATTGGGGTGATATCCCTTATTATTCAAAGCTACATTAAATGACATGTAATGTAATACATATCCCTGTAATTATGATACTGAAAGATACATGCCTCTTTCGCATTTTAAATGCATTAAAACTATAAACAGCAGCTACAGACATGTATGAGATATTGCTAGATTAGTGGAAATAATAATTTCTTGGTTACATAGTACATACATTTAGCTACTTCACTATATCACAGGTAGTCACACTAATAGAGAACTCATGCGATTGCCAGTAAAATTTTGCACCCAGCAGCCACCTAAAAAGCTTAAAGTTACTGATTTAAAGCGGTTCTGCACCTTAAAAAAAATATATTAAAAGCCAGCAGCTATAAATATTGCAGCTGCTGACTTTTAATAAATTGACACTTACCTGTCCCAGGGTCCAGCGATGTCGGCGGCAGATGACGAGCGATCGCTCGTCTCTCTGCTGCCCCCGCCGCCATCCTCTATCAGGGAATCGGGAAGTGAAGCGTTGCGGCTTCACTACCCAGTTCCCTACTGCGCATGCGCGAGTCGCGCTGCGCGTCTCTGCTGGTCCCCGCTGTGTCCTGGGAACTGTGTGTTTCCCAGAACACAACGGGGAGGGGGGGGGGGGGTTGGGTCATCTGCGGCGGTCTGTGCTGGAATTGATACCTGGATTATACAGGTAACTGCACCCCCTCCCCCCTGAAATGTGCAGATTGTGGCACCGGAGGGGGGGAGGGATCAGATGAGCGGAACTTCCACTTTAGGGTGGAGAACCGCTTTAAAGCATTGGTTACCTTTAGGATTTGTCCCATCCTTCCATAGCTATTTTTCTTACAATGCTCTCTAGTTGGCTGCTTTACCACTGGGACAGTTTTAGCATTAGTGATGGGTAGATCTTAACATAATCCAAATAACAGAGACAACTCACAATGGGCTCAATTCATACACAATCTTATTGGACTTCACTAAAAAGAATGTGTGTTTTTTTGGGTTTTGTTTAACAACTTCAATACCAAGCACTTCCACCCCCTTCTGCCCAAGCCAATTTTCAGCTTTTAGCGCTGTCACTTTTTAAATGACAATTGCGTGGTCATGCTACACTGTACCCAAATAAAATTTTTATCATTTTGTTCCCAAAGAGCTTTATTTTGGTGGTATTTGATCACCTCTTTTTTTGCTAAATAAAAAAAAGACTGAAAATTTTGAAAAAGTATTATTTACTACATTAAAGCGGATCCTTACTGCATGTGAGCACCGCAAACCATAAACATTAAATTCATTTTTTTTTTAATACTCGAAGCAACCCCCCCCCCACCCTTCCGACCCCCAATCTATCCATGTCTCCATGTCTTTATTTTGTTGAGAAATCAAAAAAAAAAAAAAAAGTAAATAGGATATACTTTCGTATTTACTAATGCTAGCAGTATTAGGATTAAAAATTATTAATTTTGATTAGGAGAGTGACGTTCCAATTTAATATAAAATCTATCTGATGCCATCTTGGATAATTAGGGGCATTGTTGCAGTTTCTATGATTATTCTGATATGGGAAGTGGAAGATTATAATAATATTTTAGTCGCGACTCCATGTCTGAATGGATACACAAAGCAGCGCCTCGGCTCGGGTTCTACGATAGCAAACTGCTTGCTGTGGGAGCTCTTGGTAGGAGGGAGGGCCAAGAGCGCCGGCGAGGGGCCCGAGAAGAGGAGGATCTGGGCTGCTCTGTGCAAAACCATTACACAGAACAGGTAAATATAATGTGTATTATTTTTAAAAAGAGGCCAAAGATTGACAGCTCTGAGTTCAGAAGTGCTCAGAGCTGAACATATTGCCCAGGGCTGATCTTCCGCCAATCCATCCTGATTCCAATCATGGAAGTTTCCGGGCAACCTGGAGGGACAGGTGAGCCTGGGATGCAGGACACAGAGGAGGGGGAATGCTAAAGAACGTGGTCACATCACTTATCCAAGAAAGCCGGCAGCTGTAAATTGAAATAAAAAAAAATGTTTCACATATTTATGTGTTCTGGAGAATGCTATTTAAAGTGGTAGTAAAGTCATTTTTGTAACTTTTACCTGTACGGTTTAGGAGATCTTCCCCTTGCAATGAGCCGCTGACTTCAGGGGACATGCGCTCCGTGGATTCTCAGCTGAAAATCCGGCAGACGCCGGACCTTGCTGGCAAGAAGTGTCGACATCGCGGCTCCGGCTACTCGCCAAGCCGGAGCCGCAATACCCGGAAGACACAGAGGGGAAAAGGTCAGCTCCCTCGGTGTGGACCAGGTGAGATACCGACATCTTGCTCTATGGTAAGTATTTAATAATGAGTGGTGCATACTGGTTTATTATGCCTTTTCCCTTACAGGTGTAAAAAAAAAAAAAAAAAAAAAAAAAGTGAGCAGGTTTACTACCGCTAAGGTATAATTGAAAGCAGCCAGTAAATCACAATATTATAGGTCTCTACCCTGTGATTATAATTATAGTTTATTTTCCCTATCCTTTCATACTAAGGATATCCTGCCTGCTCTCACCGATCACGTGTGCTCAAGCTGCTGTAGAGCTAATGTACAAATGCAGTGCTCCTACATCACCTGCTCCATGCTCCAATTAAACCAAGCCCAGCTGTTATAAAAAAAAAAAAAAGAAGAAGAAATAAAAACATTACAGCATGCAAACGCACGCATATCCATGGGTGTGTTTGCAATATTTGCATATCACTCCAGAGAATGACAGAGAATGAAGTGAATACACGTCCCTTGGTGGTCCTATCTTTGTTTTCCAAGACCTACAGTATGCCATAGATGTCAAAGAGCCAAGTTCAGTACCAGATCACAGAGCCGCCTTAAAAACTGACTACCACTTTACAGACTGTCAGTACGCATGTTCTGACTCTGGTAGCTGTCACTTTGAGAACAATACTTAATGCAGGAGGCATGCTTGCTAAGCCATTTTGGGATTACCGTATGTGCCTTTTTTTCTACAGATTTTATCAGCACTGGCCAACTAGAGCCTTGCGAGTTTCTATTACATTTGGTTGAACTTGTGCCGATATTGCACTTATGAAAGTATGAATGCTAAAGTCCAGAACAGCTGTACACAAGTTGGATGACTAGCTCTATATTCTATAAAGCAGCAGCAATGATAGCATAGTTTCATAAAGAAACAACCTGTATACTTAAAAGGCATAGTTTACCTTTACAAAAAATACTCGCTATGTAGATAAGGGGCAAAAATGTAATAAAATTAAATAATACTCTTGCTATCAGTGTAGGCTATCTACATACCCCCCTGAGGTCTGACTGGAAATCTCCCAGGAGGTTGCTAGGGATGTTGCTAGGAGAGGCCTACTGTTCACCTTCACCATCACAGGTATAAGCTCTTTCTCCGATTCAAACCCCCCGACATGCTCTCTCTCTCCCTGGATGCAGTAGCTCTGAGCTCAGCATTTGGGAGCCCATTCCAGTGATGCTGAAGGTGAACAGCAACAGATGTGCATCTTAGCAACAGGCAAGAGTTTTTCAGTCAGGCTTAATGAGGTATGAACACCTATAGTAAGGGCTTTATTCAACTTCAGTCAAAGCTGCACAGTTTGTTTTTATCTACAGATGATCCTTATCTGCATATGCAGTTTTTTCGTAAAGGTGAACTAACCCTTTCAATGAGATATAAAGCCTTTCTTCTAAGCTCAGGTTTGTGATAAAACTGATGATATTTAAATATATTCTGTTTTTAAACAGCAGTGCAGTACTTCTCGTCAAGGTGAGAGATGCCAAGTGACTTGGGTCACAGGACTTCTTAAATCAATGCAAAGAGCTAGAATGCTAGAACAGAAAGCACACTAGGGAAGGAAAACCAGATTACATTTGTTCTACAGAACATTGTTTAAATCATCTTTAGAAAAGGAACAGCCATGGATGCAAAAACGTATATCAATACAATCAATCACAAACACTCACCAGTCCCAATATTATGTGGAGGAGACTAAACCTACAGTTCTAAACTACCCCTTTACTGTATTGATGCGGCTATGTAAAATGTGAGATGTAATATCGATTTATTCAGCAGGTTCAATACTCCTAACAATACAGCAGACCTGTTTATAGAGTGAAAACAGAAACGGTTATAAACATGCTACATAGCTAAAGACACAAAGCCATAACAAGCATTTTACACTTTAAAATATATTACTTGTAAAATTTATTTTTGGGAAATTAATGCCAATCCCTTGATAACTCGCTATATCAGTGTTCATATTTAGCACAGCTGCTATCGAGTTCCAGCACAACAGACATCACTACAAAGAGGAAATAGCTTCCAAGAGCAACAATCCTTATTTTTATGTGCACATTTCTAATAATAAAACTGGCAAAATGCGCAATACAAATCCCAGGTAGACCTATAGTTCTTCAAATGCTTGATGTTTTACACAGGAGGTCATTTATAAAAAAAAAAAAAATAAAAATAAACACACACATCAGTCAACCATAACATGTCAACGTTCCAGTGCAAGTTACAAAGTGTAAGGAAACTTGTATTAAGAAAATAGAGGTTGCAGTTGCCTATCTCAAACTTTACCCTGCACTCCTCCACTCTTTCAATCTTTAGCACTTGTCTACTAGTCAGTAGTATAATGTTCTGACTGTTAGGCACTGGTGGGGAAAATTGTGTATGATGTTTATGTGTCCCTTACATACACATGGGTAATGGCTGGATCATAATAATAAGTTCTAGGTCCTGGAGCCCAGAGGTTTGGTAGAGCTTTGGGTGGGATAAAGACTCTTTCTAGGTTCACATCTTAAGGTAAGTACAGAGGGATCGAACTTTGGCCAGTTCAGCAAGGAGGATTCCTCCTTCCACTTTATTTGTGTGGATGGGGGGAGGAATTTTTTCCCCCCTTCATTCAGCCTACCAGATGAACAAAAAAAATAACCTAGGTGTGTATACTCCGCTTTAACAAACTATCTAGACCTCATTAGTCTCAGCTGTGTACTGCCCTTTATATATCTGAGCTGGCTGACGTGGGCTCTCCTTCTTGCTCTCTCTGCTGCGAGAGTCTGCTGCTCACTGAAAAGACGTAGGCTAGGTTCACACTTATGCAAATTGGATGTGGTGAAATCCGCATCCAATTCCCATTACAGGAGAGTGTGACCAGCTCTCAATGGGGCTGGATCAAACACTTCTGGGGCAGCCGTGATCCACATTTGGAAAGGGTCTTGTGCGTCTTTGGCTCCAAATCAGGTGTGAATTCAGGCAGAAATTTGGACCCGATTCACACCTGAACTGGTGAACAGAACCCTTGCTGTGAGCCGCGGCAGCTTGAGCATGAATAGGACCACGTTAGCCAGGCACTAACCTGAGTTTAGTTAGTTGTTCAGACCATTGATATGGTTTGTTTACTACCATGCTGAATAGGGATGAGCTCAGGCGTGTTTGCATGGTACACGTGCAGAGCCTGCCAGGAAGTCGGTGCAGCGCTGCGCTAATCACAGGCAGTGAGACACTGCCGGATCTCTGCAGCCGCGCATCGGGGCAATGTCTCACTGCCTGTGATTAGCGCAGAGCTGCGCCAACTTCCTGCCAGGCTCAGCACGTGGACCATGCAAACACGCCTGAGCTCATCCTTAATGCTGAACAAAAGCGCAGGACAAACCTGTTCAAACTGTCCCAGTCCCATGCATGGTTTACCCCAACATGCTGAATGCATTTAACTGCACTGCTGGAAGACGTCCTGCAATACTGATGGCCCAAGTGCTACTATGACCGCCATTCCTGTATATTGTGCAAATGAAAAAACAACATATAATGGATATTCTTCTTCAGGAAAAAGAAGCCTGCCTCTATAGTTCAAAACTCAGAAATATATCTGAAATGCCAAATGGACTCATTATTAGCCCTATAATATCACTTAAAGTACAACTATAAGCTCCCCCCCCCCCCCCCCCATTTTGGATAGAATACGAGAGGGGCTATTAACCCCTACTGGTTCATTTTTTTTGCCATCTGTGTCCCATTGAGGAGATATACCTTCACCTCCTGTCCCATAGCCAAAACAGGAAGTGAAATGCACTAAAAGTTTGGGGACTCCCTTGGGGAGCCCCAGGTCATCACATGAGTATGCCCATTGGAAGACTTTCCCTCTGTTACTTTTCTTGGGACAACCTAAAATTTGGGGTTTATTTTATTTTCACTTTCAATGGTAAAGGTAAACAGGATAAATAGAGAGGGTGAATCTCCCTAATGGGGGCACAGACAGCAATAGAATGACAGGGTTTCTAATCCCTTTCTGCTCTATCAAAAACTAAAGAAAACATTTTGCCTTTAGTTTTACTTTAACCACTTCCCGCTTGCCATATAGCAATAGAACGTAAGGAAAGTGGTTCAGTTATCCTGACCGGACGTCATATGATGTGATCAGGATAACAAGCCGGCACACGCCCGTGGGAGCATGCAGCAAGGCGATCGGTGATGTTGTGTCAGTCTGACTCACCCCAACACCGATCTTGGTAAAGAGTCTGATGGAGACTCTTTACCACGTGATCAGCTGTGTCCAATTATAGCTGATCAGAGCCGTGTATCGTTTTTTGCTCACTCGCATTTGACAGAACGCCAGGGATGGCCACCACTGATGACCACCAGAGATGACAATCTGTGGCCACATGATGCCAGTGTGTGCCCACATATAATGGCAATTAGTGGCCGTCAGTAATACCTGCCAGTGCCTCCATAGCAGTAATGCCCATCAGTGCCATCTATCAGTATCAGTGCCCATCAGTGCCCCCCGAAATTACCCATCAGTACCCCCTATGATTGCCCATCAGTGGCGCCTCATCAGTGAAGGAGAAACATACTTATTTACAAACTTTTACAAATAATTTCTGAAATATCTTTTTATTTGTTTAGCAAAAAATAAAACCCCCAGAGGCGATCAAATCCCACCAAAAGAAAGCTCTATTTGTGGGATGATAAAATTATAAAAATTTTGTTTGGGTACATTGTTGCATGACCGCGCAATTGTCATTTAAACAGCAACAACGCTGAAAGCTGAAAAATGGATTGGGCAGGAAGGGTGGAAAGCATCTGGTATTGAAGTGGTTAAAGGCTCATTTATGAATAGGCTTTATGCCTAGTACACACTGGCCAAATGTTGGGAGACATCGGCCGGTTTAATGAAAACTGGTCGACATTCAGCCCTTGTGTAGGTCAGCCGGTCCAACAGAAGCTGGCCATTTGACTGCCTTCTGTCGGACGAGCATGCCGGAAAACCAGCAGTCTACCGTCTCTTGATCAATGATCTCAGCCAATTGCTGAGAGCACTGACCAGTGTTCTGGCAGGGGGGCTGTCCTGTCAGAGTACAAAAGCTCAGCGGAGGAGATGGATTGTTAGTACAGCGGCTTCGACCGGAGCGGTCAGTTTTTTTTGTTCAACCACCTGGGTTGAACGAAAAAAATAAAAAATAAACTAAACTATTCATATGTACCAGGGTTTAGAGAATAATCCTTTTAAAAGCAGACCTAGACACAATCCTGATAATCTCAAAATAAATCTTTAAACATTTTGGTGTAATTTCAGGTTTACATTTTTGCCCTTCCCCAAGAAGATTATCAGACTACTGGGACTTGCTGCAAATCTCACCATATGGCTTCAGTGGCGTATGTTTTTAGTCTTTATTTATGAATTATTATAGATAAAAAAAACAAATGATTGGGCCCCGTTTGCATGGAGATTTTTCAACAAGCTGAAAAATCGCTCTTCAATAATAAGCTTCTCTAACCACCTGAAACACTTATCACCTCCTAGGAGATCAAAAACAACCTCATCATATTAAAATTTGGAATACCACTGGCTATTATTATACAGGATTTACATAGCGCCGTCAGTTTACGGAGCGCTTTACATTAGGGCAGACGGTACAATACAATTCAGGGGGGAAACAGAGGGCCCTGCTCGTTAGAGCTTACAATCTAGGAGGGAGGGTCAAGTTATACAAAAGGGTAATAGCTGTGGGGGATGAGCTAATGGAGAAAATAGTGCAGTTGTTAGATGGAGGCAGGATAGGCTTCTCTGAAGAGGAAAGTTTTCAGGGATCGCCTAAAAGTAGATAAAATTGGAGACAGTCTGACAGATTGGGGTAGCAAATTCTAGAGGATGGGCGAGGCTCAGGAGAAGTCCTGGAGGTGGATATGGGAGGAGGCGATGAGGGAGCTAGAGAGCAGGAGGTCTTGGGAGGAACGAAGAGGGCGATTAAGTTGGTATTTTGAGACTAGGCTAGTGACGTAGCTGGGGGCAGAGTTGTGGATGGCTTTGTAACTTAATGTTAATATTTTGAATTTAATCCGTTGGGCAAGTGGCAGCCAATGGAGGGATTGGCAGAGAGGGGTAGCAGACACTGAGCGGTTTGTAAGGTGGATGAGTCTGGCAGCAGCATTCATGATGGACTGAAGGAGGGATAGTCTATTTAAAAAGGTAAGCCAATGAGGAGGGAGTTGCAGTATTCAAGGCGAGGGATAATCAGGAGCTTTGTGGTTTCCTTGGTTAGAAAGGGACGTAGCTTGGAGATGTTGCGGAGGTTGAGGCTGCAAGCTTTGGAAAGTGATTGGATATGGGGCCGAAAGGAGAGTTCAGAGTCCAGGATAACACCTAGAACCTTGCCATGTGGGGATGGGTGGATGGTTGTGCCATTGCTTTTGACAGAGAAGTCAGGGGAAGAGGCACATGGGGGAGGAAATAATATAAGCTAGTTTTTGGACAAGTTGAGTTTGAGGAAGTGTTGTGACATCCATACAGATATGTCTGTTAGCAAGTTAGTGATGCATGAGGAGACTGATGGAGACAGTTGAGGGGTGGAGAGATAGATTTGTGTGTCGCCAGCGTAGAAGTGATATTGAAAGCCATGAGAGGCGATCAGCTGACCCAGGGCAGAGGTGTATATTGAAAATAAAAGAGGTCTAAGAACAAAACCTTGGGGAACCCCGACCAAGAAGGGAAGAGGAGTGGAAAAAGTAGAATTGTAAGTGACACTGAAGGTGCGTTGGGATAGGTAGAATGAGAGCCACTGAAGAGCACAGTCACGGAGACCAAGGGAGTAAAGTTTTTTGAGGAGGAGGGGGGGGGGGGGGTGGTCAGCCGTGTCAAAGACAGCTGAAAGATCCAGAAGTAGGAGTACAGAATAGTGTCCGTTGGTTTTTGCAGTTAGTGAGTCATTTGTGAGTTTTAAAAGAGCAGTTTCTGTGGAGCGTTGAGGGCGAAATCCAGATTGAAGGGTATCAAGAAGGTTGTCCTTAAAAAGATGGTCACTCAGTTGGTTGTAAACCAAGCGTTCAAGGAGTTTAGAGGAAAAGGGGAGCAAGGAGATAGGGCATAGGTTAAGATTGGCAGAATCCAAGGACGGCTTTTTCCATATGGGGGTGACCAGTGCATGTTTTAGAGCATTGGGGAAAATGCCAGAGGTAAGGGAGAGATTGAAGATGTGGGTTAAAGAGTGTAGGATAGAGCCAGAGGGCAACCGTAGTGTTTGAGAGGGAATAGGGTCCAGGGGGCAGGTAGCAAGGTGGGTGTTAGAAAGGCGTTTAGCAACTTTGTCGTAGCAGATTTGAATAAGGGGAGTGTCAATTGTATTTGTTGATATGGGGTAGATACCTGGGGGAGATACCTGTAGAGTGGAGATTTCATCACGGATTGTATCAATCTGGTTTTTGAAGTGATTAGCAATCTCCTGGGCAGTGAGCGAGTCAGTGGAGGACGAAGTAGAGAGTTGAAGGTAGAGAAAAGTTTCCTGGGACTGGATGAGAAGGTGCTAATAACAGTTGTAAAATAGGTTTGCTTGGCAGTGTGGAGGAAAGAATATTTTTGGAGGGCAGATTTGTATTGGTTGAAGTCTGAGAGACTTAGTCTTGTGCAACAGACGCTCAAGAGCGTGACTACGTTTTTTGAGAAGTTTAGTGTCATCTGTTTGCCAGGGTTGTAGGGGTTGAGCCCCCGATTCTACGTGTAGTGAGGGGAGCGAGCTTGTCCAGGGTGGAGGACAGGGATTTATTGTAGATGGAAGTGGCTTGGTTGGGGCAGGACAGGGGAGAGATTTTGTCATAGAGGTGGTCAGTAGCAGTATAGAGGAGAGAAGAGTTGAAGTTGAGAAACATATCTACGGGTGATGGTTAGGCGATTGGAGATAAAAGGTGGTGGAAGACAGGGAGAGAGAAACGAATAAGGTGGTGATCGGAGAGAGGAAAAAAAGGATTGTTTGAGAAGTTGCATGGAGCGCATAGGTAAGAGAATACAAGATCAAGGGTGTTGCCATGAGAGTGAGCAGAAGCCTGTACCCATTGCTTCAGGTCAAATGAAGAGGTTAGACTAAGAAGTTTAGAAGTAGCGGGAGTGTTTGTATTAACAGGGATGTTGAAATCACAGAGGATTGTGTGAATTTCTGAAGAGAGAAAGTAGGGTAGCCAGGCAGAAAACTCATCAAGGAAAGTCGATAATGGTCCAGGGGGGCAGTAGATCACAGCAATTCTTAGGGAAGTTGGAGAGAATAGACGTATACGGTGAGCATCAAATGATGAGAGGGAAAGAGAGGGAGGGGAGTGAATAACCTGGAAGGTGCATTAAGGGATAGGAGGAATCCCACTCCACCTCCCTTGCATCCATTAGGCCTAGGGGAGTGGGTCCAGTGAAGGCCACCCTGGGAGAAGGTGTGTCAGATTCGTGGAGCCAGGTTTGGGTGAGAGCAAGTAGATTAAAGGGATTGGTGACAAAGAGGTCATGAACAGCGGAGTTTGTTGCAGACAGAGCAAGCGTTCCAGAGGGCACAGTAGAGGGGGGGGGGGGGGGGATTTTGGTAAGCGCTGATGCCAGAGGGTGTAGGGTGATGGTGAGGAGTGTGTTGGGTATAATTATCAGGCAAATCAGTTCTGTGCTGCCAAGATCAACAAATCAGAGTCTCCATTTTATCCTATTACAGCTACAGGCTAGTGAAAGAAAAAAAGAGAAATCGGATTGGCTGCTATGGGCAACACAAACTGGTAAAATTTCCTTTTAGATGCCCTTTTAGGTGCTCAGAGAATCTCATGCCTTAGCATTTGAAAATCAGAGGATTGCGACATTTTAAAGCTGACATTTGCTATACAGGTGATATTTGACTGCAGCAATGTTATTTCAGAACTTTTAAGAGACTGTCGTTTTATTAGGATTTATATTCAATCTTCTATCCCTGGATTTCCTTTTGTGCTGTTTGTACCATTCATACAAATCATTAGGTTTATTTACACATCTCTCTGGCTCTCTTGTCACTCTTTTTACATCCATTATACAATACGTGTTTCACCTCTTGTATTTGCAAGCCTTAATCAATTGAAATGTAAAAAGAAGAAACTGCCGTTCCTGAGCTAGATAAGTCAGAAATCTGCAGCGCATGCATATTGAGTAGACAGCTAAACAAGTGCTGTCAAATTTATACACTGCCAGGTTGCTTTCCCGAAAGAGAAATAAAATATTGAATGATAAACAAGATAAAGGACTCAGAAACCCTGGTGTAGCTTATGAATAATAAAGAATACAAATCTCTGAAGGCCAGTATGGGGAATACAGCACTTAGGGTAAAATGTCTCTTTGCTGTAGATTATTACCGGTATTCCTACTCATTTAAGGCTTTTTCTTTTAAGCTGAAAAACACCGGATAAATTATTGTATTTTGCTGCTGACATGAATAGGTTAACTGACTTTAACATCTGTACAATACTTTCCTCACCAAGGGAACAAAATTTCATAAGAAATATGTTTGGACCTAGGCTAAGAATCACATAAGTGTCTGCAATTGTGAAGATGACTCTAGGGAGGCTATCAAGGGTACTTCACAGACAGTAGCCATTAATCTGTCTGCAAACCAGCCTAGAGTGGAGATCAGGCGAATACCAAACGGGCCGCTGTATCTAATACCATTTTGGGTCAGTTACAGTTGAGGTGAGATGTTCAACTTAAAACTGCTAGAAAATCCATATCTATCTATCTATCTATCTATATTATATCTTGAACTTGACCCTCAAAATAACGATTCAGCAATGAATAACCAAGGCATCTAAACCAATTGGCAGAATTCCAGCATTTGGGGTTAGCATGCTTCATATTCCAGGGAAAGCGGCACAATCCTAGCACACAGCTGCCTGCGAATGGTAACCTGTTCTGTCACCTCTTCAATGTTGGCAGGACACTACTACTCTTAATCTTCTCCACCATGGCAGCTACTATTCTTCCTCCACTTGAATCCGTTTCTGTATGCCTCAAGACTTGAAAACAGTCTCCAAGCTGAATTTGATTGGTTTGCAAAAGCAGATAACTTTCCAAGCAAAAACTACAAGCTCAGAAGCAGGTGTCAAGTGTTAAAATGATACAGAAGGTTAATCCCTGTGGTTGTATATGACCAATGTGCTTGAGGGTTTTTCTAATTTCTCAATGAAAGCAGAACACGCCTTTAACTAGTCAATGCCATTACTATGCCTCTAATTATGGGACATAAAGAGAAGGACATTTTTCATATTACTATTAAATTATGTTACTGACATATTTTCCAAACACCATTTTCCTTTGCAACTTGGAGAAAAAAATATGCAAGCTATCATGGCACTGGAACTTGCAGTTTAAGTTTAAACCCCAAGGAACCCACAACACACACAAATTACCATTAAAGCTCATATTTTACTTTTAAATGTACTACATAGCTTATTTATGAGAAAGCATAAGATAATCTACAGTGGTGCCAAACAATTATGCTTAGTTGAAGATTTTAACCATGTTTTATTTAAGGGGTCAAGGGTAGTACCCTCCCTACCTTTAAGCCCAACCCCAGGAATTTAGTGCTACCCTCCACAACACTGCAAAGGTTAACCTCCCTGGCGGTATGATCATTTCAGATTTTAGGTGCTGAAAGTGGTACAATTATTTTGCATGGAAATTTGGCGTTTTATATTGTAGCCCTGTAATTGTTTTTTTTTTTTTTTTTTTTAATATTCTTTATTTATGGATTGCAGGTAATACAGAAACATACTGAGCAAAACATGTTACTCTTCTTTCCCTGATACCGATTAAGACACATATTACAATAAACAGGTCAAGTAGTAAAATATTATGTAATAGTCCTATCTACTGTGAGTACCTTACAGCCACGACTCTGGCTTTCCCACCCAGCTGGCTGCCTAGCGGCATACAGGCACCTGGACCTCTCCCCGAGACAGGTCCCTTTCAGTCCGTCCCGGAGAGATCCCCTACGGCGCTGCACCTTGCCGCCAGTGGGGAGAATCCTGTAGCCCTGTAATTCTTAGGAATAACTCTCTTAAATCTGTTCAAACCAGAGTCTAGCAGACATCCCGGGTATGATAAAGTTTATAATATAATTAATAATAAAAATTATTTAATAATGTAATCAAATCCAAAAACACTGAAAAAGGGACACTTTTTAGTTGCTATGGACAATCTCCAAATTCCAGGCATAAAAAACAGTATTTATAATATAAAAGTGCATGCAGGGCACAGCACAGACCACTAGGGACAAAGGGGTGTGTCATTTTTTTATACAGTACTGTAATCTGTAAAATTACAGTACTGTGTGTGTTTTAATTTTTTTGAATTTGGCGCCGATCTCCGCTCCTGTGCGCCGTAACGTCGCAGGGAACGGAGCTCGGCGGCACTTGGCACTGTGTGAATCGAGCGGAGGACAGCTCGCACACACAGCGGGGGGACATCGCTGGATCCAGGGAACAAGGTAAGTAACTCTCCCTGCGTCTTCCCTGTATCCAGCGATGCGATCCAGAGTCTGGCTCGGGGTTACCGCTTATGTTGCTAAAATCCCAACCCGAGCCAGACTCGGGATTACCGCTAGGGAGGTTAAGGCTCATTATGTCCAAGGGTTAAAGTACACACTAGTACTTCCTTTACATCCCCGTTTTGGCTGGCTCTGACTCTCTTCTTTGCCCAAAGCTCCAGTCTGTGGGTGGAGCTTCAACATCATCAGGTAAAATACAGGAACATTAACCCTGTGTTGTACACTGTGTTGGCAGGAGTGCAATCAGAGCTGGTTGCAGTGTACAATGCAAGCTGTGGGGGACTAGTCATAGCACTGGAGGGACCCTGCTGGAGCAAGGAATAAGGTAAGGTATATCTTGTTCACGCACCCCTAGAAATATCAAGTATTTCAAAGAGAACCTCAGGATATAAAAAAAAAATAAACAAACATTCATACTCTAGATGGATGCTGCATCTGTCATCCGCCTGCTCGACAGTGAGAACTGAGCGATCTTCAGTGCTCACTGTAGCAATGGGCTGTGGAGGAAGCAGGAGTGGCTGGCTCAGCCTCTCAGCAGCGCGCAGAGAGGCTGAGCCAGCTGCCGATCCAGCCATTTAGATAGATCCTGACAATAAAGTTGGGATCTCTCCAGAGTCATGACTGCATGAGTGACGTCAGCAATCAGCGGACTTTAGCTCACTGTTGGCTCAATAGGGATCACAGGAGTGCAGAACAAACTGCACTCTTGTGATCCCCAGGAGGGCCTTACTTCTCCTTTAACTCTTGCAGGGAGAAAGGGATTTTTGTTTTTAATTTCTAGAGTTGGGCTTAAAAAAAAAAAAAAAAAAAAAAAAAAAAAATCCTGCTTCAACAGGCTTTCATTCGTTTTAGAGCATACATATTTTAGTGAACGCAAAAGCAGCTGAAGCACGTTAAATGGAGATCAACTGCAATAGAACTGGATTTGGAATGGTCAAGGTGCTTCAAGCGATGTCAAACGGCACACTGAATTTACTCATCTAAGTACTTGGACATAGGCCCTAAATGCAGAGCGGGATTCCAAGTGCATACTACAAAGTAAGATAAGGTGGTAAGTTTCTAATGCAGGTTACAAAATAAGAAAATATGACTGCTTGCAATATAAGCAATGTGTTCTTTCTAGTTTTAAAAATCTACCATAGGATAACAGAGGAAGAAGTAGTTTATAGTAGATAATGGCTGCAACTTGGCAGCACAAAAAAAATAGTCATTCCTAATCATATTTTCACTACATAAAATCTATTTGGTAACATAGTAGCGAAATGACAAATGTAGACAAAAAACAGATGTTGCTGGGTGCAATTCATTAAGCAAATGAACATGTTTGTGTTGTACCTTAGACTCACTAATGAGAAGCAGATACGCTGTGACAATGCCACTGAATACAGGAATCTGGCAGCATGAACAATTGGAGATGATAAAGAATACAGCATTCTGCAGTCAAAACATTCCAGTAAGAGTTCCTACCTGTAATAGAGCTGCCAATAAATAAACCACGATGAAGATGGGAGTCAGAGATGTGTGACCACTCTTCATTAAATAAATGGTGTATAAAAAAATTAAGTGTCCGGGGATGACAAGAGAGATGAGAACTTGAGCTGATTTTCTATTTGGACCTATGAAAGAAAACAGATTGCGTTAGGGGTCTAGGGGTCATGAAGTCATTAACGTAATGAAATCCTGCTCAATAATTTATCCCTTGTGCTCACTTTCATCAATCATTATTCAGTGATAAAACAAATGTTATGGTATTTTCAAACTAGTAAGTGGCAACCTTTGCTATGTTACAATTGGTAATCTTCCAGGCATATGGCAAGGTATTATATATTTAAAATATATGTAAATTAGAAGATGGAATACCCAGGCCTAGTCAGCCTCTATCAGAATATAGAAAGTTGTAGAATGGTAAGAAAGCCCTTAAAAAAACAAATGTACTGTACACTGTGCCCTCTGCAACCAGAATCTCCCCTCACTCTACATTTGAACAGTGTTTTTCAACTAAGATGCTGCAAGCACAGGCCTAGCTCACCCTGGATCAGTGTGAGAAGTTGCCATGGTGTGCTCTGGCCAGTCACTAGCACCATAAAATCTATAGTTTTCCTAGGGCCAGGATGCACAGCGTCATTGGCCATGGCAGCGCATAAAAAGGATGCACAGCGGGTCCACCCCCAGCATTCAGAAGAGCAAAAAGTCCACCTCCTCCCCTTTGCCACACTGCTGAAGTCAAGGGGTAGGGCTCTGATATGAAGAGTGGACTACCTGATTTTGGGGGGGGGGGGGGCCTCTAATGTGATGAGAGAACTCTCTAATTGGAAGTCTTTGTCATGTGGGAACTCAGATGTGATGGGGGGTGGCTTGGGTAATGTAAAGGTTGGCCTCTGTTCTGATAAAGTGCCTCTGACATAAAGGGGGGGGGGGGGGGGCTCTGATGCGATGAGGGGACCTCTAATGTGAAGTCAAATTCATTAAGGCGCTTGTGTGGGAAGCTCAGGCTTCCCATCGATAAGACAGATTTTCATTATTCTAATGCAGCCTAAATGTTAAGGGTAACAAAAGCAGCTCTTCCTGCAGACATTTTGGGCAGAATACATTATAGCCCAATACACCAATGGCTATCGACTGTATTTTGTGCTCTTGGCAAGGATTCCTTATGCTTATTAATAACTAACAGACTGAACATTGTAAAGTCTTACCAATCTACATACCAAAAAAGGCCTAGAAGTCCAGAAGAGACATTTATTAGGAGGGAAATCTTGTTAACTGCTGGATAAGATGAGCAAGCAGGAGTGAGGGACAGTGAGAAAGGGTCAACTTTAAAATCAGTCTTTTTTTTTTCCGTTTGTTATAGTATTAATAACAGATAGATTCCATCTGATTTTATTCTGTCTGTGGCCACTGTGATGACAATTCAAATAAAATGGACATGTGGCTGTCATTAGCACAGACAGCAGTAAAAATTTAACTACTGTCAGAAGTTTTAGCTCTTCCCCCATTACCATTACTATATATAAAAAAAAAAAATTGTCCCTGGCTTTGTTGGGAAAAATGTCCTATCACTTTGTCTGTGCAGGATGTGAGGAAGTCACTCCAAAATGAAGGCAGAAGGAAATAAAAACCTGGCATAGGTTCTAACCTTTCCCCTGCTCAGTTAAAATGTAATTCCATGCAAACAGCTAAATACACATAGATGAAACACTAAAGGAGTAGTATTTCTGTCCTGCTGCAGTCCTGTCTGGCAGAGCAGGAGAGCTTTATGTTTTCTCTGCAGCAGTTCAGGACCACAGTGTGTGGTTGGACAGTGAAAGGAGAAGTAGTGGGCTGTTCTGTTGTACAAGGACTACATAGGTCTGATAAAGTCATAACCAGGCATTTACATGGCTCAAAAAATTAAAAATAAAAAAAGAGTTACAGAACATATAAACAATATACAAACAACACCCTGTATGGACACAGTTACCCAATAATGCAGTTATATCGAGGTAAAAGAAAAATTTCTGATCCAGGAATGCTTCCAAAAACTTGCTTGTCAACGTTTTTTTTACTAAAATATTAGCTTCCTCAGGACAGATACTTGGTAGGTGCTGGTATATTTAAAAAAAAAGAGAGTACATGTGTAAGTATTCAATATAGTATATATCTATACAAGTATGAATTATGACTGTTACAACATTTCCCCAGGAGGAGTACATATACACAGAGACTAATTACATAAACATTTTTGTGTTCATGTACTCCTCCTGGAGAAATGTAACAAACATAATTCATGCTTTATATAGATATACTACACATGTACTCTCTTGTTTTTAAATATACCGGCACCTACCAAGTATCTGTCCTGAGGAAGCTAATATTTTAGTGAAACGCGTAGATGAGCAGGTTTTTGGAGGCATTACTGGATCGGAAATTTTTAATTTTTACATTCATACAGTATGTGCCCACAAAAGTCCACTAATCAGTCAATCATTGTCCCACAAAAGTATGCAGATGATGATATCGGCCTGCACTGTGGCCTTATTATTTGGCCTGTCTGCTTTGGTGATTGAGTACAAGTTCCTTTTAAGACATGAAATCAACGATCAAAAGATCTCTCGTAGCAGACTTGTCCGATTAGTACAGAGGATCATTCACATTTTGAATTTAGGAAAATAATCTAATCAGTAAAAGGGTATGCTATTTCTGGATCACAGGATGAATTATGATGCTAAAAGCAATCAGGTATTCAGTGGTTCAGATGGGGCAGAACAGACAGGCATTAGCATTGTAGCAAATATGAATGGACATTATTGGGAAAAGTACATCATCATGATTTTCATGTTTAGATGACCATTAAACATACCTGCTCCACAAAAGGTCCTACAAGGATGGTAACACCCCTTGGCATCATCTGACAGCTCTCCGGGAATGCTGTGTAAGTGAAGGTAGGTAGAAATCCTGCTGGCCTGAATGGCTACTAAATTTCCACCAATACCTGCATGAATAAAACACATATTTCATGATTGAAGAATACATTTTATGTTCACATAATAAACTGAAACTGCTTTGGTGTTAAAGTGTAGCTAAACATAAGAACCAAAATAAGTTATTTTTGAAGGCTTTTTTCTCAGATTCATTTTCGCTTGGGGATCCTGCCAGTAACACATTGCCCGTCCTAGGGTGACAAAGCTTGTTTACTGTACTGTATCTATGAAAAGCAGCAGTGTTATTCTAGGATGCTTGCTTCGGACTACAGAAATGCTGCCCCTTTACAGAACACACGGGGGAAGTGTTCTAAAGAAAGGGGGCGAGGCTGATATCATCGCAGCATAGACACAAATGTCAGCTTTTTAAAGTTTTGAGCTCACTGAATTTCTGGAAGGATCAACAGGATTCTCCCCCGCCCCCCCAACAGATATAACAAAAAGCTTTTAAAAAGGTATATTTAACAGACCAACATGGAGCAAATGGGGGAAGGCAATTGTTAGGGTTTATATACACTTTAACAGTATATTTCATACTGCCACCATATTTAAGATGCACATTACTGATTACAGAGGAAATATATGCATTTTCTAGCAAATATCCTTGGTCATAGAGTTACAAACATGGCAGCTGGCTGAAATGCGAAATAACTTTTCAATATTGTATTGAGTCATGGATCTCCTAATGGACAAAACATGAAAACAGCAGAATTCCAGAAAACAAATAAAAAAAACGTATTGCATTTGTCTTTTACCATTATATTTTGCAGCACAGTGCAGTTTCAATTTAAATCAGATGTGCAAATGAGACCTAGAATCATCCAAACCACTTCCTGTGAACCCAGACAGTCATGGATAAAAAATGTCATCAGCACGCCTATAAGCTTGTCATGAAGCGTGAACTTTTTTTTTAATTGTACAATCACATAAATGTACAATAAATGTACATAAATGTACAATGTTTGGGACCATGCAGAGACATAAGACATGTCATGCTGATCTGGCCTTACAACACTACTTAAAAGAATGGTACATACCTATACCTCATTTTGTGAGCATTGCTTTGCCCAGAAGTAAGGGCCACCCTAGCAACGCCAGGACTGTCTGGGAGGACTGCAGGAATTCCGTTATAAAGTGATTTTTAGATGAATTTTACCAGGTATCAGAGTTCCAAAGGAACACAAGGGGCCTGCTCTGAGTATTCTAGTGATCTGGGAATCACTGGCTGCTATACAGGAGAGAAGCTCCCAAACACACCCACTGCAGGTGCCACGTTATCGCTCACATTCAGAAAGCCTGATATAAATGTCAACAATAAGACATGCAAAACTGCCTTAAGTTGGCCATAGATGGATCGAAATGTGTCCAGTTCAGCAGTGCCCAGCTGAATTTCAATTCATGTGTGGCTGTTCCTACTTGACAGGAGTCCATTTAACCACTGACTTCTGTCAAACGGACTTGTTGTAAAGGTTCTCTCAATCAGCGGCTGCAGCCACTGAACAGTGTATGCCGAAAGCAGAGATTCTACTCTAAGAATACAGTGGCACAGCAGAGAGGATGCCTCCATCTTGCTTGTGTGGATGGTGGAATCAATTAGTTTTTTTGGGGGGGGGGGGGGGTTTGGCAGATCAAAAAAAAAGGAGACTCATCTATTGCCAGCATTAAATGTTTGAGGGAAGGGGCTTTGTGAAATCTGGATGCTACATATTACTAGAACTCACCTTAAGGTAAAGCATGTGGACAGGTTTTAATTGGCCAGTATAGCTAAACCAAGGGGCTAACAACTTAACCCCTTATGATTTTTAGAGGAAGGGTTAAAACAGGAGTGTCAAACTTTCAGTGTCACTGTGGACCACATCAGCATGATTGTTGCCCTCAAATGGCCTGTTTTTGGAAGAATGAAATAGGAGGGCTTAAGGCTTTGAGCCCGACAGCATGGGAATGCGGTCGCCCCTCCCTTTATCAATAAGAGAATAGAAGCAATAGTGTAAATATTTAGGGCTATATACAGGTTAATGTATTTGGGTTAATGTCCCAAGAGAATGGCAAATTGGGCTGGGGGCGGGGTTAAGAGTTGCAAGGCTATTAGTGATATCCCAAATGGTCATGTGACCCATGGGGAATGTTCTGGAAAGGGGCTTATTATATATATAGGAATCTCTCACAGGTGCACTCACAACTGTTCCCAGCCAGGCAGTGAAGGTGCAACAAGCTTCCCACCCCCCCTTCCCTTGTCGCTAAGCACGTTTATGTGGTCTGTCACCCTACGTGATGTAGGGGGGACTTTGGTTAAAAGATTTATGTATGCTCGAGTCCTTTAAGACTGAGCTGTTTTGAAGTTGATCGTTTGAAATATAAGAATTTTATGATGCAATAAAATTATCAGAATATGGTTATTTATTGATTTGAATATACCAATAAATGTGCAGCGGCCAATTCTTTGCCAATAAGTGTGTTGAGTTATTATTTAAATAGGCTATATAAGTTTTGGTATTTGGGGAGGGTAGGTGCAGCCTGCATTCCCATGTATCTTTTTTTTTTCTCAGAGCACATGTGCAGAAACTCAACCACAACCAAACCACATCAAACAACGCGGCCAAATTGCATGGTGGGAGGATAAGGGGCAATAATACCAAGAGTGCCGTTCAGTGTACAGAGTTAAGAGGTACCCTATGCACAGAGTGCAGTTCCAGGGGTGCCCTATAAACAGAGTGCAGCGTTCAGGCGTGAGCTACATACCAAGTGCTGGGTTCAGGGATGCGCTAATGTACAAAGTACAAAGTTCAGGATGTACAGAGTGCAGTTTTCAAAAGTTCAAAAGGTGAAAAAAATACCCTGGGTGCGAGGGCCACATGAAATGGCCTGGCAGGCTGGATTAGGCCCATGGGCTTTGGGTTTGACACATGTGGGTTAGAATACTTGTATTGCTGTCTGTGCTTTGTTCTGGCGGAATCAAAAATGGAAACAAAACAAACTCTTCTTTAATTCAATACTAAAAAAATAAAAAAATATGACTGAAGTAGGGCTTTAAGGCTTGTGTGATTATTCAACCAGAAACACGGTTTTAATGTTCCAACTGACTGGGAACCATGGCTGCAGTTGAGCCTAGTTCAAAATGACTAGAACACTGAACACATTTTGAGGAATCCTCTTAGTTTATGACTGAAACACTTTCAGTATGGCTCCTTAAAAAACGCATGTCATGCCCGAAAGATGGGGCGTTCATTGCGGACCTTCTGAAAGCCTAGTTGACTGGCTGTTGCATACAGCACCTAGAACATAAATGCACCAAAAAGGACAATTGGAGAAAAGTCTGAGTCCTTGACCTGAAACAACTATGAAAATGTGAAGTGTTTACGCCAATGCATCTGCATAACAGATAGGAATTTTGGAGAAAGCAATGGAAGCCCCCATAATTCGCGCATGACAATTGTATTTTAATGTCTGCACTGAAAAAATACTAAATCTAAAAAACATTTAAAAAATAAGCTACACAATGTAATGTTTTTAATCTGCTAAAAAGACCACAACACTCTATTCATATCAAGATGGCTGCCTTCAAAGTGACCTAGGTGTGTTCATACATGCCTCACATATATACCCAGTGGCCTAACCCAGAATGGTTCTGGATAGATTAATGCATTATCTTAAAATATGCTGGAATTTTTACTGATCTGTATCAGACTATTTTTTCTTTTTATGAAATTAAAGATGTCACATATCTACTGTCTGCATGCGTTACCAGCTGGTGGCATGGTTCACGTGTGACCAGCATCCTGTGGTTCCACTAGCCTCTCCCAAATGTCTACCTGCAGCTTTGTACCTCTGCCAATATACTTCACCTGCACCATGCCAGAGGGCTTTTTACTTTATCATAAAGACTATGAAAATAGATGAAGAGGGCAAAGCTGGCAGCTCTAAATTGGAAGATCTCATGGCTAAAGCTCTTGGGTGATAAGCTACTGTGTACCATTTGCATCTATCCAATACTGTACATATTCATTTTACATGGACTATGGCCAAGCTGGCGAAGGCAAGAGATGCTCCAGATTTGAGGATTTCCAATTCCCTATATGGCAGCACTGAACCTGAGACAGTTTGCACAACAGGGTGGAGAATCTCTCTGCCAGAGTAGCCAATCCTTTCCTAAACTATAGAGAAGAGAAAACATCTAAAATCTATGTGTGTGCCACCATCGGAGTCATACAAGTATTGCAGAGGGTGTTGATGCTCTAATATCTGAAGGTCTAAAAGAAAATGATGATGTAGTCACTTGAAGTATCCCAATTATGAGGCGACACAAAATTGCACTGCTAGATTCAGTATTTCTTTACTCAATGACTGCTATATTTTGGCTTTGAAGCTTTGCTAGCATACTGTGCTTTTCTAGTGTGGTCAATATGAATAAATCAGCTGCTGTTTCTTTGCTCATTATTGCCTATATGGTGTATTCTTTATTAGAAATGCCATGGGTATGTTATGAAAGAACCCAGTGGGCTTCAAAAGCTATTTGAAAACAGCTTTCC
This sequence comes from Lithobates pipiens, assembly GCF_037356315.1. Taxonomy (NCBI): domain Eukaryota; kingdom Metazoa; phylum Chordata; class Amphibia; order Anura; family Ranidae; genus Lithobates; species Lithobates pipiens. Next base: position 279,672,066 of record NW_027507903.1, on the reverse strand, counting down.
TTTAATCCTCAGTGCAAGGCATCCTGTTATGGATGTACAGATGATAGCGTGTGCCCTCCTTTTGATGCTAAAAGCATCCTTTTTCTCAGTTGTTGCTTCTAAGCTTTTTATCCTTTTCCATATAGGTCATCTACCAGTGCTAGGTCTAAAGCATGAGTAGCCTAAATAAATAGGATGGCAGCCTGCCACAGATCATGGTGAATCTGATGAACAGTTAGCAAAATACAGCAATCCCTTAAAAACCAATAAGCCTAAAACAAAACTGGATTTTAGACAAAAGTATTCAGTAGAATAAAGCTATTTTCTTAGCCATTTTAGATCTCCGTCAGCGCAGGTAAGAACTTTATAATTTCCATGCTTCAATTTTCAAACCTCTACAAAAGAAACATTTAGATAATGTCCTTTCACCCACCTTCCCACCTCTGCATTCAAGTGAACACAAAAATATTTATCATTGTTCGTGTTCCCAGCCACCTGAACAATCCTATGTTGAGCAAAAGAGTGACTCTTGCTACATCCAATGATGGTTTCTGCCTAGATCATATCACATAGAAGACAGAGACTTGGCCAATTGGCCATTACACTTTGGGCTAGACTCACCTCCAGCTTGGTATACAGAATTGTACAGATGGGGAAATTCCATATTTCCTTATTATTATTGGCTCCCCAATATCTAAAATTGAATCCCTTAGCCTATGATTACCTTAGCCTTTTTCAACCAGGGTACCCAGGCACCCTGGGGGGTCTGGAGGATTCTTCAGAGGTGCCTTGGCAAAACGCCTAAAAAATGCCCAAAAGTGTATACAAGCCAACAGGTGGCTCAAGCCTGCATTTTATAGTTACACAAAGCCACGGGTTTTTATTGTGCACCATTTCAACCTTCCAACCACCAGAATCCTAACAACCAGTGATGCCATCAGTGCGGATAAGAAGGGTGTTGATCACCTGCATAGCATCCTTGTTTGAAGCTCCCCTGGCCCACTCCAACACTGGGGTCACATTAGCCGAGTGATGAAGAGATCTTCCTTAAAAGTTAAAACTACTGTTCCAAGAATTATAATCGGTTGTTACTTACCCACTAGTCCTATATATACCACAGCCAAAATTAGAATAAACTAGTCCCGTACTAGGGCAAGTAAACACCTGCTTTGATCATTTTGCCAAGCCGTAAACAGGGAAATAGTTGGCGATAGTCATCCATAGCCAAGTAACCTGTTAGTTACTAATATTAAATTTCTTATCTTTATTCTTTATCTGTCATTTCTTAACCATTTGCTGACTAGCCGCCGTACTTGTACTGCGGCAGGTCAACTCTCCTGCCAAAACCCATACATTGGTCCGTGCAAATGAGATAGTGGGTGCGCGCCCACGGGTCCGGCAGACTCTATGTCCGCTAGCAATCGCTGTATACAGAGGCAGAACGGGGATCTGACATCCCCGTTCTGACAAGGGACATCTCAGACATCTGCTCTTCTCAGTGATCAGGAACAGCTATCTGTCATGTCCCAGGCAGCCCATCCCCCCTACAGTTAGAACACTTGATCGCCCTCTAGTGTTAACCCCTTTCATGTCAGTTTAATTTGTACATTGATCAGTGCATTGATCAGGGCATTTTTATAGTACTGATCAATGTAATAATATCACTGGTCCCCAAAAAGTGGCATTAGGGGTCAGATTTCTCTGCAGCAATGTCATAGCCCCGCTAAAAATCGCAGATCGCCGCCATTACCAGTAAAAAATAAAAGTCCCTAAATCTATCCCATAGTTTGTAGACGCTATAACTTTTGCCCAAACCAATCAATATATGCCTATTGCGTTTTTTGTTTTTTTTACCAAAAATATGTAAAAGAATACATAGTGGCCTAAACTAATGAATATATTTGTTTTGTTATTTTTTTGGGGGATATGTATTATAGCAAAAAGTTTAAAAAAAAAAAGTAGCTTTTTTTCAAAATTGTCGGTCTATTTTTGTTTATTGCGCAAAAAATAAAAATCACAGAGGTGATCAAATACCAAAGGAAAGCTCTATTTGTGGGTAAAAAAAGGACATACATTTTGTTTGGGTGCAACATTGCACGACCGTGCAATTGTCAGTTAAAGCAATGCAGGGCTGTAATTGCAAAAATTGCCCGGTCATTAAGGGAGCAAATACTTCTGGGGCTGAAGTGGTTAATTAAATGTTAGGTACAGTTCGATTTTATCTAAAAGTGTTTGTGTGATCTTATGTACCTCTTAAAAAAAAAAAAAAAAAAATTAAAAAAAAAAACGTGATAATACAGAGGGCAAAGAGTGTTGGAAATTATAAAAACTAGGCTGGTTCCGAGCAAATTGGGGATCAAAAGGTGTTCTTTTCCCAGCAAACAGATATTTGTCTTAATTTTTTTAGTGTAGGGAGGTCACAGTGGGGAGTCACCCTGGTAAAAGGTGTGTACGCTGCATGGGCTGTGTGAGGCTTCTATAGATCAGATTGTCAACCAGATTCAGATGTGCCCGCGCAGAACTGAGTTTTCCGATGTGCCCGCCAGCACCGCCTGCCGTCCGTTAAGTAGGAGTTGTTCGCAAGTTGGAGGTTTGTAACTGGGGGACTCCCTGTACCAGGATTACCATGTATTGTTCTAACAAAAGCTGAGGTTACACATTATATGACAGTTTGGTGATTAAGTTTGCATCTATTTTAATATATTCAACACTATTCAGTTTTCTCAGACATTTGATACAGAAGCCCAGTGTTTTACCACACAAGCAATATAAAATAAAATAAAAAATCATGTCAGGTAGCCAGGATTTCACAAACCAATGTCTTTCCAAAGAGGAATCGGATATCTGGACATGAACGTCACAAGATATCATCAGAAGCTTCATATGGAGCTGCACAAGGAACCTGTGAAGAGGTTGAAAGTGAAACATTGCTCTGTGGCACAAGACATAAGAGGCCTGAACAGATGCAAATCTCCTTTGATGTTTTTGAAGACTGACACTTGCTTCACATGTCACAGATTTACTTTCAAATATTTAAGTGAAGATCAAATGTGTAGATGACCTCCACACTAGTCCAGACAAATACAGCATATTGTGCAATGCACCTTAGCAAAGGGTCTATCTTTATTCTAAGAAAACAGAATGTTCTGTATGCCTAGCGAAGGTAATGGTCAGTTATGGCTGGGTGTATTCTATAACATATGTTAATGATTTATGGGGCCAAATCATTAACGTTGGCATGGAAGCTTACTAAAGAAAGACAACTGCATTAAGTAGAAACTAGGAAAATTTCTCAATTTTATTTAATGTAGATTAGTCATCAATAAAAGCAACGCTTAATTGGTAATTGTACTACACAACGTCTGACTTCTCTAGAATGACTAATACTACGTGGGATTTAGGTATGAAAAGAGGTATAGTCCTACCAACTGTGTAACTTCCCTGTCCTATTTACCAGAAACACATGCAAATGTTGTCCCATAACCACCTACTAAATTCAAAGCACAGTGCGGAGCATTTACTGTCACATTTTAGCAAAGAGAAACATGTAGGCATATTGCCTAATAAAAAAACATAATGAGATACTAATTTTCTTTTTCCTCTAGACTGGTTCTATACCTAATAAATGTAGCCATAGACCAAATACTGACTGAGAAAACAATGACCATAAATAGCTTAAGGGTAGTCTAGATTGCAGTTTAGTGACAGCTGGCTGACATAGCACACAGCTCTAGGCCATCTCTCTTGCAGGGTAATAATTATAGCTAGATTAGTGGCATGGCCACGCTGTGTTATATAAAAGGGAAGTAGAGCCATAAATCTGGGGAAAATATGGACCAAAAATTCTGCTGTTAATCTGCCTCAATGCACCTATCAAATATGTAAATAATATGTTGCTAATGTGACAGCATTTCTACTAAGAGCCCATTCACACAGGGGCAACACGACTTGTAGGCGACTTGAGTCAGGCAACTTGGACACGACTTGAGTTAAGATCACAGCGCGACTTGGGACGACTTCAAAACTACTTGTGATGACTTCAAGCCCGACTTGGGATGACTTACAAGTCGCCCCAGGCCAGGCGACTTTTGCCGAGGCCAAGCAGAGAATGAGCTCAAGGGGAACTCCACGGCAAATTTCTGAAAAAAATTTGGCGTGGGTTCCCCCTCCGAGAGCATACCAGGCCCTTAGGTCTGGTATGGATTCCAAGGGGAACCCCTACGCCGAAAAAACGGCGTGGGGGTCCCCCCCAGATCCACACCAGACCCTTATCCGAGCACGCTACCCGGCCCGGCCAGGAAAGGGGGTGGGGATGAGCGGGCGGCCCCCCCCCTCCTGAGCCGTACCAGGCCGCGTGCCTCAACATGGGGGGGGTGCCTTGGGGGAGGGGGGGCGTGCGGCCCCCCACCCCAAAGCACCTTGTCCCCATGTTGATGAGGACAAGGGCCTCTTCCCGACAACCTGGCCGTTGGTTGTCGGGGTCTGCGGGCGGGGGGCTTATCGGAATCCGGGAGCCCCCTTTAATAAGGGGGCCCCCGGATACCGGCCCCCCACCCTATGTGAATGAGTATGGGGTACAATGTACCCCTACCCATTCACCTGTGGAAAAAAAAGTACAAAAAAAAAAACACAAACACAGGGAAAAAATATTTTTCAGAAATTTGCCGTGGAGTTCCCCCTTCAGAGCTAATAATTCTGTCCAAGTCGCCTCCGTATAGACGGAGATCCGACTTGGAGGCGATCTCCATTGAAATCAATGGGTACCGGTCGCCTACAAGTCGGATAGAAGTAGTACAGGAACCTTTTCTGAAGTCGGAGCGACTTCAGTAGTGTGCATTAAGACGGCTCTCATTCACTTACATTGCTTTTTAAATGTTGTCCGACCTGAGGCGACTGAAGTCGGATCAGGAGTTGCCCCTGTGTGAATGGGCTCTAATAATGTTCTTGAGCTCACATGGGTTGATGTCACATGGTGACCCCGCCCCCTTACCATGTGACATCAACCATGTGACACCGCCCCATTGTCCCTATATAAGTGGCAGCGGAGCGCGTCCCTGGCATTGTGGCCGGAGAGAGCGCCGTGTCAACATCTCCTGGGGAAGAAGAAGAAGAAGAAGAAGAAGAAGAAGAAGAAGAAGAAGAAGAAGAAGAAGAAGAAGAAGAAGAAGAAGAAGAAGAAGAAGAAGAAGAAAGAAGAAGAAGAAGAAGAAGAAGAAGAAGAAGAAGAAGAAGAAGAAGAAGAAGAAGAAGAAGAAGAAGAAGAAGAAGAAGAAGAAGAAGAAGAAGAAGAAGAAGAAGAAGAAGAAGAAGAAGAAGAAGAAGAAGAAGAAGAAGAAGAAGAAGAAGAAGAAGAAGAAGAAGAAGAAGAAGAAGAAGAAGAAGAAGAAGAAGAAGAAGAAGAAGAAGAAGAAGAAGAAGAAGAAGAAGAAGAAGAAGAAGAAGAAGAAGAAGAAGAAGAAGAAGAAGAAGAAGAAGAAGAAGAAGAAGAAGAAGAAGAAGAAGAAGAAGAAGAAGAAGAAGAAGAAGAAGAAGAAGAAGAAGAAGAAGAAGAAGAAGAAGAAGAAGAAGAAGAAGAAAAGAAGAAGAAGAAGAAGAAGAAGAAGAAGAAGAAGAAGAAGAAGAAGAAGAAGAAGAAGAAGAAGAAGAAGAAGAAGAAGAAGAAGAAGAAGAAGAAGAAGACCGGGCCACCGCCTGCAAAAGAGCTATAAGAAGGCGCGGTGGCCCGGCAGAAGAACCGAAGAGGGGGACAAGACCCCCGAAGTCGGGAGAAGAGGCCGGCGGCGGGGAGGAAGAAAGCCGGACTCCTCCGCTAGCAAAAGAGCTACAAGAAGATAGCGGAGGAGTCCGGTGAGAAGACCCCCGAAGACGGAAGACCCCCGGAGCTGTGCAATAAAATATTTTTTCCCTGTGTTGTGTTTTTTTTTTGTACTTTTTTTCCACAGGTGAATGGGTAGGGGTACATTGTACCCCATACTCATTCACATAGGGTGGGGGGCCGGTATCCGGGGGCCCCCTTATTAAAGGGGGCTCCCGGATTCCGATAAGCCCCCCGCCCGCAGACCCCGACAACCAACGGCCAGGGTTGTCGGGAAGAGGCCCTTGTCCTCATCGACATGGGGACAAGGTGCTTTGGGGTGGGGGGGCCGCACGCCCCCCCTCCCCCAAGGCACCCCCCCATGTTGAGGGCACGCGGCCTGGTACGGCTCAGGAGGGGGGGGGCCGCCCGCTCATCCCCACCCCCTTTCCTGGCCGGCCGGGTAGCGTGCTCGGATAAGGGTCTGGGGGGGACCCCCACGCCGTTTTTTCGGCGTAGGGGGTTCCCCTTGGAATCCATACCAGACCTAAGGGCCTGGTATGCTCTCGGAGGGGGAACCCACGCCAAATTTTTTTCAGAAATTTGCCGTGGAGTTCCCCCTTCAGAGCTAATAATTCTGTCCAAGTCGCCTCCGTATAGACGGAGATCCGACTTGGAGGCGATCTCCATTGAAATCAATGGGTACCGGTCGCCTACAAGTCGGATAGAAGTAGTACAGGAACCTTTTCTGAAGTCGGAGCGACTTCAGTAGTGTGCATTAAGACGGCTCTCATTCACTTACATTGCTTTTTAAATGTTGTCCGACCTGAGGCGACTTGGGGCGACCTGAAGTCGGATCAGGAGTTGCCCCTGTGTGAATGGGCTCTAATAATGTTCTTGAGCTCACATTACATTCTGCATCATGGGCAAGAGGAGTGTAGTTCTTACCCCCCAACTTCAGGTGACCGTTTTAGGGAGCACAAAGCTGCCCCTGTCATTATTGCAACATATTTTAGGACTATGCGAGCAGGAAAACATGTATACTATACATATGTACTACACATATTTATGCGGCCATAAAGATTTCAGTTCATTGTAGTCTGGAAAGACATCATAAAATTGGCCTAAGGGATTGCGTTACTGAATTCAGGTCCTAGTTTTGATTACCTGTGAACTCTAGGCAAATATTTTGAGAAAGATCAAGAAATGGCATATTTCTCTCAGCATAGGGTTCCTTACCTATATTAGTGAAAAATAAAAATTGTACCCTGACAAGAGTACTTATATTAATCAAGGTAAAAAAAAATATAAGTACTCAATTCTATGCTGTATTTGTCCCCTGCCAGCTTTAAGCCTGAGAACTGAGCGATCGAATGACTGCTGATTACTCAGTTCTTGGTCCACTCTGAGTAGAGAGCGGTGACTGTTAGCCTGCGCTCTGTCTCTCTAGGACTCACTTGAGCGCTTTAGCACGCTGTTGGTGGATTCTGGATCACAGAAGAGAATTATGGACAAAAAGGTTTACCCATACTGCTCTTAAATAAATAACTTAAGTTTATTTATGGGTTTATCGATTTTTTTTTTACATGCAAGTGAAGCTGACCAGTAAAGGTGTCATCCACAGTAGCAGTAGAAAACAAGAATATTGCCAGGGCTCAATATTGTTTTAAGTCAATTTAAACCATTAACTAGTCAGTTTACACAGACTACCAAAAAAAACCAGCAAGACAGTGCTGTGGTTTTTATAGCAAAGCACTTGGCAAACTGAGCACCATGGAAGAACAATCAAGATAATAATTAAATAGGAAGTAAAGCTTTTATGCAACCAAATTAAAAATGAATATTTTTTTGAAAAACTCAAAAGTTATTAACACTTCCCTTTTAAATCTTAACATGTGACATAAAAACAACAGTTGAATGATAAAGCTTTGAAAGAATTTCTCATTATTTGTAATATATTAAATTTACAGTGAGTGCACTGTATGTCAGTCTAAAAAAGGAAACAGATAAAGAAAATCATCTACTATTGTAGAGGGCAACATATGACAAGGGGAGAGTACCGTAATTAGAAGATAAATCATACAGACTTTATATGTCATTTCGCCATTTTTCTGTAATAAATTCCTTTACATTAATAATATGCACTGTATGCCAGCATAAAGGAGGAATTTGTGATAAAAAACAAACACAAACACCCACCCACCTTAAAACAGCTGTTCAAATTAAAGTGGTTGTTAACCCACTGTGACAACTTCATATAATCATGTTTGTTTCCTAATGATAGATTCTCCCGTCTGTGTTTTCTAAGAAAAATGCTGGCTATACCCAATTTTAGAGCGCCTTCCTGTGCTCATGTGACCAACCGAATCTCTGCGCAGTGCGAATTCAGCCATACAGCTTGTCTTGCTGAAATCGCATTGAATTAGCACCAAGATGGATGACCCCCCCCCCCTCTTTTTTTTTTTTAACTGTACTGGCATCGGATCGCATGGACCCATGCAATTCGATTCCATAGTTTGCATTTTGTTCTGCAAACCAATTAGGGGGTGTTATTAACTTTATATGGACAATCCCAATGGTTCGTAGAGAGCAGTGTGAACTGCCTTCGAGTCTGATGCAATACAGGAATCGGCCCAAGAATTGCTGTGGCTCCAGTGTGAGCTCAGCCTAAAATACAGCAACTGCTGTACACTTTTGCAGGCCATACATGGTCGAATTTCGAACTAAGTTTCTTTTCAAAAATCAGAAAATGAGTTTTTGTGATCTGATGATGCCACCATTGATTTTCGAAATTCAGCCGACCAAGCCTTCGATTTCACCTCATGTTGCTACAGAAAATAATTTTCGTGCCCGGGAATCTTCTTTTCTCTCCATAAATTTTATTTTCTTATTACATTTCTCGTACGATTCTCCCATCATTGATTAGAAAATCGTTCGTTTTTCAAACAAACAATTTCCAACATGTCCGATTCCTCAAATTTTTTTTCCTCACGAAAATTGGCTGTTGCTGCAGCCCACTAATGGTGCGAAATTCATACGAAAATTCTTAGATACGATTTTAGAAATTCGAACAGTGTATGGCCGGCATTTAGTTGTGTTCTATGTGGATGTTACTGAAACAAATAAAATGGAAAAAAGAAAAAAAAAAAAAAAAAGTCTCAGCTTTTAGTACTACTTTAATATAAAAGATTTCCATCTCATTTCCTACCTTCATATAGATTCATGTCCAACTCCTAGTTAAAATGCCCATATATCCTACTTCTGTGTCGCCACCAGTTGCCCCACCCAACCCCTACCCCATCCCTAAACACACCCTCAAATTATCTCATGAAATTACGCTTAAATGTTTTATGCAGAATTCAGTTACAAAAATAAATATAAACAACTTTATCAGTGACTCTCAGCACAGCCGCACCCATGCCCATCATTGCAGCCTCACCCATGACCACCTCCCGCTATTGCAGCCACACCGTGCCCACCTATGCAGCCTCACCTGTGCCCACCATTGCAGCCACACCTGAGCAGAGGAAGAGGAAGAAGATGGCTAGATCAAGAAGATAGCTAGATCATGACTAGATAAAGAGGAGAGCCGCATGATCAGAGCGTAGATAGCACGCTGTTACAGCTTACAATTTCCTCCGCTCTGCTCGCCATCACACACATAGCCCTGCCTCCTCCTGCCCCAAAGCCTGTGATAGACAGGACGCATCCCCGCATTGGACCCACGTTCTGTCTATCACAGGCTCCGGGTCAGGAGGAGACAGGACTGTGTGTGACGGCAAGTAGAGGCAATTGTAACGTAATCTTTAACAGCATGCTATCTGAGCTCTGTGACCCCACGGCTCTCCTGTTCCTCCATGCTCTCTTCCCTTGGGGCGATCGCTGGGAGAAAGGCTCCCGATCAAACCCCACCAGCACAAAATGCAAGTACAAAATTTGAGGGACATATCCCTCTCTAGATTATATATATATATAGAGAAAGAGAAAGAGTAGCCATTCAAACTCCTTTGTGTCAACTTGTGTGCATGTTATCAAGCCAAAATCACCAGGGTATGTAAACTTTTGATCAGGGTCATTTGGGTAGTTTCTACTGTCATTAAGAATTAAAAAGAGTAAAACACAGTTGATATAATAAATGGCTTCAGCCAAACACTAAGCATGAGTGAAAAACTATTTTGTGTTATTCATATTCTCTGAAAAATGGTGGCCAAGAAATCAAATACTGCCAGGGTAAACGTATGAGAACAACTGTATTAAATTATAATATATAAAAAATTTAAAGTCATATATATTTTTACTTTCACTGTTTCACCCCTTATAGTAGTGATTATCTGCTCTCTGTACTATAAAGGGCCAATTTTAGTTAACCCCATTATGACAGGTGATACTATGTCTCAGGCCCGGTTCACACCTATGATTTTTTTGGTGCTTTTTGCAGAAACGCACTACAGTTCATTTAACATGATTTCCCAAGGGACTGCTTTTTTTTTTTCAATGCAACACTGCTTTTTTGGATCCATAGACTTCAATGGAAAAGCTGCAGAAAAGCAGTAGTGCGTTGTCGCGATTTGCGGTTTTTAATATGCCCAACAAATTGTCCAAAAGAAAGCATAAAAAAAGGCAAGACGAAAATGGCAGCAAAAACACTTGTGCATAAACGCACAGCAAAAAGCAATGTAGAAACGGATCAAAGGCTAATTGCATAGTTGTGAACCAAGCCTTATGCTGGCCATGCACATACCAATTTTTGGACGAGAATATGCATTACGAAAAATATTTGTACAATTGCTGAATGAAAGAATGTCATTTGAAAAACTTTTCTTGCTTTTAACAGTTTTAAAATTAATGTAATTTCTGAACAAAAACCACATACTGGCGGTCCCCGGGTTACAAACAAGATGGGGTCTCTAGGTTTGTTCTTAAGTTGAATCTGTAAGTCGGAACGTGCACTTTTTTAAGTGTAGCTCCAGCCAAAAAAAAAAAAAAAAAATATTTTGAATATTTTTGGATAGAGAGCATAGGAAAGGATTAACACTCCTATAGTGTTTGTTTTGCTGTCTGTGCCCCTGTTCAGAAGATTTCACCTTACTTTCTGGCCCAATGACAATTGGATTTTGAAAATTTTGGGTTGTTGTGGAAACAAGTCTTGGTGACAAAGCATCAGTGGAGGTACCTTTTTCCCATAAGAACTCTTACAAGAATGAATTTCCCTTCCTAGGGGTAGATTTACTCTCACTTCCTGTTGTCTCCCTCTGTAAGTCAAATGTTTGTAACTAGGGGCCCGTCTGAAATATCCTTTAACCAAGAAGTTTTCGATTCTGCCCTTTCAAATTTTCCCATCACTGCTCAAAAACGAACGTCGATTTGACCCCACTAACGATTAGAAAATCGAACAAAAGGTCCTTCAAATAAATTTTTTTTTGAAGGAAGACATTAATTTTGAATGGCCAGCATAAGTGACAGCCAGGCGCAGGGAGCTACTGTTATCAAGCCACCTGCCTATGACAAGGGAGTCTGTCATACATAATATATTGCAGTTCTGTCTGAAAATCGCAAAAACAGTTACTTTTTTTTTTCTTTAAATACATTTTTTTATTTTGGAGTCTGATGATATTTATCAGATTCAACCTCTCATAGTATATACAGTATACTTCTGTCTGTTATTGTCACAGTGGATTCGAGATTTTGCTCTCTAACCATATAGTTGGTTATTTATATTTACCACTGCATAGAGACATTTAGGAATAAATTGCCTTTTATTTTAAACTTTACACCACACTTTTGTGAAGGTTATTATCCAATTAATCAAAATAATCGGCCAACTAATCAATTATGTAAATAATTGTTAGTTACAGCCCCAATTATTATGCCACAATACCTGGGACCTGTGCGTTGATAAACATAATAAATTAATTCTTGTTAGCTTTCAATTTAGATACAATTCTTCATAGTTTTATTGAACCACTCTACAAGACTATGCCAATTCCTGGAATTTTGTGCGTGTGGAAAACCCAATTAACTGGGCCTGAGAATAGATTGTACAGCGACTTACTTTTCTTCATCTACAATATTTGCTGCATGCCTTTAAGGAGCTGATGTTTATGAAAATTCTCTCTCCAGCTGTGACATGAATGTCATCTTTATATATGTGTGGGTGAGAAGCTTATAAATTATCCGTTGCTTGAAATTCACATATGAAGTTTGTGAATTTATGGTCACAGCATATGCGGCATTTCCTAATATCAGCATTGTAATAGCAATAAACAATAATTATAACTGACAATCCAATATAAGGCCACTGAAAAATCCCCTTTAATATTGTGAGTGCTGTGCGTCTGCTGCCATATCTTTCTTCTATTTCCTGAATTCCCTGCATGCTTTGCAGCTTCTCCTGGGCAGTTTACTTAAAATTTTTGAGGACTACATATCACATGCAACTTGCTGCCCGCAAGCTGTGATTTCTTTAGGGACTCTGCCACTGGAGACTGCTCCTCTCAGCACCTCTGTAGTTCAGAAGGCAGGCCCTGTGAAATGTGTGACACAGTAATGCCTATTCATACAATGTGTAAATGTTTAGGGATCTTCACAAAGTACATTTACAAACATCAAGATCATTATTATTAGGAGTAGGCTAGAAATAACTGAAATACAATGTGGAAATAAATGTATATGTTATGCATGAAATAATGATTAAAAATTTTGACCATAGATAACACTTTAAAATGTACAGACTTATGCCCCGTACACACGGTCGGATTTTCCGACAGAAAATGTTCGATGGGAGCTTTTTGTCAGAAATTCCGACCATGTGTAGGCTCCATTGGACAGTTTCCATCGGAATTTCCGCCGCACAAAATTTGAGCTCTGGTTCTCAAATTTTCTGACAACAAAATCCGTTAGAAATTCTGATCGTATATACACAATGCCGACGCACAAAGTTCCACGCAAGCTTGGAAACAAGCCACACTTGCTATTGAACTTCATTTTTCTCAGCTCGTCGTACATTCGCAATTTCCAGCCAACTTTGTGTGACCATGTGTAGGCAAGATAAGTTTGAGCCAACATCCGTCTGAAAAAATCCATGGATTTTGTTGTCAGAATGTCCGATCATGTGTATGGGGCATTATCTTCATGAATTTCTATATCATTAACCCATACAATGATTCATTTTACTAAATTATGAGGACAATGACTTTGGTAAGACAAAAACACAAAATTAGATTCCTACCATTTATTACTGGTGTGTAGACAACAATACCAACCAAGTTTGGGTCGGAAACAGTTGTGTCTAGTATAAGGCCGCCAACACTGAAAAAAAAAGAAAGAAAGAAAATTTGTGTTAATGAGACAGAACATGCTAGGTACTTAATAAGTTATTTAACGTCTGGATTCTGTTTTAAGATGCTATGAGTTCAAGTAACTGTATCTCTTCTGGGACCCACTGAGGCTTTGTCGCAAGCTATGCAGCAAAGATGTGAGACTTCCTTTGTAGTCAGTCTCCAGGATGTGCAAGTGGCTGCAGGCTTTAATTAATAGATGAACGCAGCCCAGACACACCGCAAAGGAACACACAAGATAAAACTGGGAACTAGAAAAGTTTCAAAACATGTCTTGCAGCAACTATTAAGCCATTTTTCATACGCTTGGTCTATAGGAAAGAAAAAGCAAAAATGGGAGTACAGATAAAATGGCAAATTAAGTGTGATAAATATTTTATTGATGAAAAAGATTTTATTGGAAAACATTTTATATAAACCAATTTGTTTTAAAATTAAAAAGCAGGTTAAAATAGGGTCACATAAAAAAGGTGAAGAACCCACATTCATTTATGGTAGTATGGGTACCATGTGTTTATTTTGATTTTTTTTACTAAAGCTGGAGAGTGCAAATCAGTCTGACCTCTGCTGAGAAACCAATCAGCTACTAAACTCAGCTTGTTCAAGTAAGCTTTGGCAATAAAAGTGGATTGGTTTCTATGCAGAAGTGAGCTAATTTTGCACTCTCCAGCCTCGGGTCGGGTACACACTGGTACGGCAAACGCTCCGACATTGGGAGCTCATGTTTCACAACTTATGAAAATCAATGTTTCCCTATGGGAGCCGCTTAACTGGTCCGACACAAGTTGGATCGACTTAGAAAATGCTCCCTGCACTACTCTGGCCCGACTTTGACCCTACTTCAGCCCACTGAATATCACTGAAGAAGTCAGATCAAAGTCAGATTGCTGCCTTAACTGACCCAACTTTGGCATGAGACTTGTGCTCTAAGGATATTGAAGGGGAACTCCACACAAATTAAAATTTTTTATTTATTTATTTTTTAAAAAAAGGCATGGGTTCCCCCTCCAAGAGCATACCAGGTCCTTTGGTCCGGTATGGCTTACCAGACCCTTATCCGAGCATGCAGGCCGCCAGGTCAGGAAAGGGGGTGGGGACAAGCGAGTGCCCCCCCTCCTGAACCATACCAGGCCGAAGAGAAGAGATCAGAAGAAACGACGGAGCTGCCTTAATAAAATTTCTTTAAGAACATGTGTAATGCGTTTTATTTTTGACTTTTTTTAAATGTATTTTTAGTGAATGGGTTGGGATGCAATGTACTTATTAACATATTGTGGGGGGGGGGGGGTCCGGAATCTGGGGGCTCCCCTTGTTAAAAGGTGGCTTCCAGATTCAGATAAGCTCCCCGCCTGCAGGCCCTGGCAACCAATGGCCAGCGTTGTCGGGAACAGGCTCTTGTATTCATCAACATGGGAACAAGTTGCTTTGGGGTGAGGGGCGCAGGACCCCCCCTGCACCAAAGCACCCACCCCCCCATGTTGAGGGCATGCGGGCTGGTGTGGTCCGGGGGGGGGGGGGCACTCGCTCGTCCCCACCCCCTTTCCTGACCTGCCGGGCTGTGTGCTCGGATAGGTGTCTGGTATGAGTTTTGGGGAGACCCTTAAGCCGTTTTTATGGCGTGGGGGTTTACCTTAAAGTACTTACCAGACCAAAAGGTCCTGGTATGCTCCTTGAGCAGGGACCCGTGCCGTTTTTTTTTTCCATAGGAGTTTGCCCTAAAGATTCTTACCAGACACAGTGCCTGGTATTGTCTGGGATCAAATTCGGATCCCGGTTCATTGAAATCTGACCTCAAGTCGCAGGGCAAAGTCAGATCCAAAGTGGTACGACTGTTGGGGCGTACCAGTGTGAACCCAGCCTCAGTAAATAAATCTATAAGTAGTATAATATATATATATATATATATATATATATATATATATATTAATAGTAAGTAAATCTATGTTTGTTCAATAGCAATTGTCCTTTGACTGTAAAAAAAAAAAAAAAAAAAAAAATCTGTTGCCCTTAACCTCCTCTCTTCATCCTCTGATCTGCATATAAACAAGGGATGGAGAAGCCAATTACCGTATTAATCGGCATATAACATGCACAGGTGTATAACACGCACATTCATTTTAAGAAGGAAGTTTCAGGGAAAAAAACAAAAACGTACATTTCAAAGGAACTTTGAAGCAAAATAAGGGTCAGTGACAATCTGCAGCCTCACCATTTCCATCAAAGCAGCCTGATCAAAGCCCATCTGCAGCCTCACAAGTGTCATCAATGCAGTCTCAGTCCACATCAATGCAGCCTCACCGTTGCCTTCAATGCTGCAGCCTCACCATTGCCATCAGTGCAGCCTGATTGATGCCCATCTGCCTAGAGGGGACAGGGGGGGGGGGGGGGGCGGGACGAGCGCCGACAGATATACAGTGAGAATCTCCTATGATTGACAGTGATCCAATGGTGGCCCAGGAGACAGGACTTCCTATTACAGAGGCCGCCAAGTAAACAGGAGATTCTCACTGTATGTAATCTGATGGTGCTCATCCCATCCCCCTCCCTGTCCCCTCCGAGGTAGCTAAAATTGAAGTATTGGAGTATAACACGAATACGCTATTTGCACGTGATTTTCATGGGGAAAAAAAGTGTTACACGCCATTAAATACAGTAATTGCTATGACCAATACACTGTTTTCCCATATACAGTGAGGGGGAAAAAAAGCATCTAATCCCCTGTTGATTTTGTATGTTTGCCCACTGACAAAGAAATGATAGTCTATAATTTTAATGGTAGGTTTATTTTAACAACGAGAGACAGAATAAACAAAAATATCCAGAAAAACGCATTTCAAAAAAAGTTATAAATAGATTTTAATGAGTGAAATAATTATTTTACCCCTTTGCAAAACACGACTTCATGCTTGGTGGCAAAACCCTTGCTGGCAATCACAACTTTTTTGTAGTTTGCCACCAGATTTGCGCGCATCTCAGAAGGGATTTTGTCCCTCTCCTCTTTGCAGATACTCTCCAAGTCATTAAGGTTTCGAGGCTGAGGTTTGGTAACTCGAACCTTCAGCTCCCTCCACATATTTTCTATGGGAATAAGGTCCGGAGACTGATTAGGTCACTCCATGACCTTAATGTGCTTCTTCTTGAGCCATTGCTTTGTTGCCTTGGCCGTGTGCCTTGGGTCATTCTCATGCTGGAAGACCCATCCACAACCCATTTTCAATGCCCTGGCTGAGGGAAGGAGGTTCTCACCCAGGAGTTTATGGTACATGGACCCGTCCATCATCCATTTTGATGCGATGAAGTTGTCCTGTCACCTTAGCAGAAAAATACACCCAAAGCATAATGTTTCCATCTCAATGGTTGATGGTGGGGATGGTGTTCTTGGGGTCATAGGCAGCATTTCTCCTCCAAACATGACGAGTTGAGTTGATGCTAAAAAGCTTTAATTTTGGTCTCATCTGATCACAACACTTTCACCCAGTTCTCCTCTGTTCATTAGCAAACTTTAGACAGGCCTGTACATGTGCTTTCTTGAGCAGGGGAAACTTGCAGGCACTGCAGGATTTCAGTCCTTCACAGCATAGTGTTACCAATTGTTTTCTTGGCGACTATGGTCCCAGCTGCCTTGAGATCATTGACAAGATTCTCCCCCGTGTAGTTATGTGCCGATTCCTCACTGTTCTCATGATCATTGAAAACTCATGAGGTGAGATCTTGCATTGAGCCCCAGACCAAGGGAGATTGACAGTTATTTTGTGTTTCTTCCATTTGTGAATAAATCGCACCAACTGTTGTCACCCTCTCACCAAGCTGCTTGGTTTTGTCTTGTAAAACACTCCAGCCTTGTGTAGGTCTACATTATTGTCCCCGACATCTTTGGACAGCTTTTTGGTCTTGGCTATTGTGGAGAGATAGGAATCCGATTGATCACTTCTGTGGACAGGTGTCTTACACAGGAAGCAAGCCGAGTTAGGAGAACTCCCTTTAAGAGAGTGCTCCTAATCTCAGCTCGTTACCTGTATAGAAGACACCTGGGAGCCAGAAATCTTGCCGATTGATAGGGGATCAAATACTTATGTCACTCATTAAAATGCAAATTTATAACTTTTTTGAAATGTGTTTTTATGGATATTTTTGTTGTTATTCTGCCTCTCACTGTTAAAAATGACCTAAAATTAAAATTATAGTCTGATCATTTCTTTGTCAGTGGGAAAACGCACAAAATCAGCAGGAGATCAAATACTTTTTTCCCCTCACTGTATTTTCTATTACCAAGACCATAGCAAGCTATGGTAAAATCGTGCAATTTAGTACTAGACTTTAAAATCTAGGTGCCAGAATATTATTTTGAGTGGTTGGCTAACCTGTGCTTTCCACCAAGGTATACAGAAAATTTTAACAAAATTCCAGGCAGACAATGAAAAAAAGTATCAATTTATTCATCTATACCAGGGTCCGGCAAATTTCTAAACAAAGTCAGTTTACCTTCAGACTCTCTAGGGGCCGGAATGTGGCTAGTGTGAGTAGAAAATGCTTTGGCGTAAATGGGCGTGGACAATGCATCATTGGTATTAGTGGGAGGAATAGTGCCAATTGTTGGTATCAAGGGAAGGAAGTGTGTCTTATCATTGGTGTCAGTGTGAGGAATGATGTCCAATTGTTGGTGTCCGTGTGAGGAATAGTCTCTTATTAGGAAGAGGAATAGTGCTAATCGTGGATATTAGGGGAAGGAATTGTGCCCCATCATTGGTGCCAGTGGAAGGAATGGCGCCCTACTGTTGGTGTGTATGGGGCTGGATAAAGGCAAGCAAAATGTCACATCTGGCCCTAGGCTGCAGTTTGGAGACCACTGATCTATACATTCAATGAGAATCACTAAAGGAAACCTAAGCTGGACAAGCAGAACCCAAGGCCAAAAGTGCCTGAAGAAGCACTAACAGCCCTTGTGGAGTGCGCTTTAATATGAAAAGCGGTAATTTTCCTTTTTTAAACCATAAGCTTGAACAATCACTTGACAAATCCATTTAGAAATAGTAGATTTTGACACAGCCTGTCCTCTCTTAGCCCACGTACACACGGTCGGAGATTTTGCCAACCAAATCCGTCGTATTTAGTCTGACGGATTGTGTCCGAAACTGTTGCATACATGCGGTCGGACTAAGTTGTCGAAAAATCCGATCTTTCAGAACGTGATGACGTAATTTCGTTACGATGGGACTAGATTCAGGCTAGTAGCCAATAGCTTTGATGTAGGAATTTGATCTGAGCATGCGTGGCACTTGGTCCGATCAAAATTCTCTACACATGATCGGATTACGTCCGACCGGCCCAGTTGGTCAGGAAATATTTCCAACATGTTGGAAAATTGGGTCAGACGGAGATTCGGACGGAATCAGTCCGATGCATACCACACACAGTCGGATTATCTGACGACACGGTCCGATAAGATGCATTCCGACAGATTCTCCGACCGTGTGTACGCGGCATTAGGACCATCTGGCAACAAAAACAAAACATCAGTTTTACGAATCTGAGCGGTCACTTTCAAACAGACCTTGACCGCTCTCACCAAATCAAGAGAATGTAGTGACTTTTCTTCCACAGAACAAGGTTCTAGAAAAAAAAATGAATGCAGAACAATATCCTAGTTTAAATGAAAACCTGACACTACCTTCGGTAAGAAATTCGGATGAGACCTTAATACAACCTTATTCTTATGAATAATCAAATATGGCTCTTTACAAGAAAGAGCAGCCAACTCTGATACTCTTCTTGCAGAAGACATGGCAACCATGAAAATTAGTTTCCTCGTCAAGAGGACCAAGAGAATATCTTGAATTGGCTCAAAAGGCTGTTTTTGTAAAGCCGAAAGGACTAAATTTAAGTCCCAAGGGTTCAGGGGTGACCTAGCTGGGGGATTAATCCGCATTACCTCCTGAACAAAGTTACGAAGCAGAGAGTGTGAAGCAAGTGGTCATTGAAAAAATACAGATAAGGCCAACACCTGGCCCTTGATAGTACTCAAGGCCAGCTTAATTTCTAATCCCATCTGTAGGGATTTAAGGATCCTACCCAAGACATTTTCTGGGGTGCCAACCCCTGGATTCACACCAGGGGACATATGCCTTCCAGATTCTATAGTATACGACTCTGGAGGCCAGCTTCCTAGCATTAAACAAAGTAGAAACTACTGAAGCCAACAGCCCACGGTCCTTTAGAATCTGGGTCTCTATAGCCAAACTGTTAGATTTGCTCGGCACAGCCACATTGTTGATTTAAATAAAAAGGTACAACACCATCTCTCCCCCCAATAAAATGCAGCTTATTACAAGCATAAAAACATAGCATATCACTGACGATTTGCGCCAATAGGCATCCTGGGATTCATCACGGCGGTCTGTTTGGAGGAACTTTGATCGGTGGTGAGCTTGGCGCAAATCATCAGTGATATGCTGACTATGTTTTTATGCTTGTAATAAGCTGCATTTTATTGTGGGGGAGATTGTTTATTTAAATAAAAGGTATAACACTATGTGGCTGTGGGGGGGCGGGGATAGTGTTATTTTTTTTTGCTGATCCAAAAATTGATCCGATCCGTGACTCTGATCCGAGGAACGATCCGATCCGTGAGTTTTTTGATCCGTTGCACCCCTAGTCCGCACCTTCCCCCCTGCTGGTCCGTTAGAATCCTGTGCATCCTCCCGTGTCCTACGTATGCACCAAGTCCATGAGCACGCAGCTACGCCTGCTTGCATTCTCCACCCAGCTAACGTCCCACCAGCAACGCGCCTGCGCTGCTTTCGGCTCCTCCTCCCCCCTCTACCCAGCAGCCTTCCGATAGACCCGCCGCAGAGCGCAGGAGCGGCAAGCCCTCGCCGGGCCGCTTTCCAGTGCTGCCGTGATTGGAGGTTGTGCTCTGCACATGCGTGAATCCATCTCCCGGCTTCAGGGTGCCCTTCGCTCCATTTGGAGGAGTCGGTCGAGTTACATGTCCGGACTGAGACTCAGCCCCACACCACACCGGCACACCGAGGAGGAGCCGCTGTCACCATGAAGGGGCGAGAAAACCCGAGACACCGGAGGGGAGAGATATAGATATAGATGTATATAGAGAGATATAGATATATGTTCCTTATGCCATCGGATTCCTTGTGCTTGACACATTGTTGTCGATCTTGTTGTTGAACCTGGATGCAAACAGATCCACGTCCAGAACTCCCCATTTTTTACATACTTACAGAAAGATGTCGGGATGAAGGGACCATTCTCCCGGGAACAATTGTTGGCGACTCAAGTAGTTTGCCTGCCAATTCTCTATCCCTGGAATGAAAATTGTCGATAGGCAAGAAATGTTTTCTGCCCAAGAAAGAATATGATGCACCTCTTTCTGGGCCGCACGACTTCTCGTGCCCCCTTGGTGATTGATATAGGCCACCGCTGTGGCATTGTCAGATTGGATTCTGACAGGACAATTCTGTAGTCTGAGCGTCCAGACCTCCAGGGCCAGGTGTACTGCCTGAATCTCTAGAATATTGATGGGCAAGGTCATCTCTGATTTGGACCATTTCCCTTGGATAGACATTTCTTCCAGGACTGCTCCCCAGCCCAGAAGGTTGGTATCTGTTACCACCTTCTGGGTAACTGGTAGGAAGGAAGGATTTCCCTTTTCAAAGATTCTTGGATATCAACCAATTGAGGCTCTGATGCACATTGGGGGATAAACGCATTAGGAAGTCCAGAGCTTGGACCTTCTTGTTCCAAGTTGACGGGATACTGTTTTGCAGCAGTCTTGAATGAAACTGCACATAAGGAACGGCCTCAAAAGAAGCCACCATCTTTCCCAACAATTTCATGCAAAGTCGAATAGAAGGATTCTTCTTTGTTTTGACCAACTGAATCAGTTCCTTTATGGAACTGATCCTTTCCTGGGGCAAAAACGCCCTCTTCTGAGCTTTATCTATGATCAGCCCCAAGTACTGCAATCTCCTTGATGGTTTTAAGGAGGATTTCTTTAGGTTGAGAATCCAACATAGGTATTCCAGGTAGCCGACTGTGGTGACCAAAGTTTGGTTTAAGTGGGCAACTGATTGATCTATCAAGGGTAGATCGTCTAAGTAGGCTAGACTCGTTATACCTTGAGCCTTTAACCTGGCTACAGGAGGAGCCAGGATCTTTGTAAACACTCAAGGTGCAATAGCTACAAAGTGGAAATTAAGATTTTCCACCTCGAAGCAAAGAAACTTCTGGTAAACTGAGAAAATTGGCACATGGAGATGAACATCCTTGATGTCGATTGATACCAGATGTTCTCCCCTTTGTAGGGTGGAGACTACTGATTGGATTGACTACATGCGAAAAGAACAGATATTCAAAAACCTTTGAGATCTAAAATGGCTCCGACACCCCCGTTTGGCTTTGGAACTGTGAACAGGTTTGACGAAAACCCCAAATCTCTCTTCCAATGGGACCACCAATATCACTCAGACAATAAATTATCCATAACTAGAAAGAGACTTCTTTTTCACTGGATCTCTGGAAACATTTGATCTGAGAAAACGAGGAGATGAGAACTCTAGTTTGTAACCTAGAGAAATTGAGAAAGCCACCTATTTGTCTTGACACCGTTCCTGCCAGACCCTTAAAAACTGTAGAAGCCTTCCTTCCGCCCACTCGAGCGAGCGGGGGCATCCCTTCATAAGGAGGCTTTAGTATTCAGTTTTGTGGGTTTCTTCCCCCAGGTCCTTTTTTGCCCCGGGACTGACCCCGAGGTTTACCTCTTGAACCGGACGGTGGAGGCCATCATGACTGCCTGGAGACTGATGTCCCTGGCACTGGAGAAGCACGTTTAAAAGAAAAATGCTTACATTTCTTCTTAACCAGTAAAAAGGGAACTTTTCCCGTTAGAAATTCTTTGGATATACTTATCCAGATCATCTCCAAACAACCGATCACCGTGAAAAGGAAAACTGGCAAAGAGCTTTTTGCATGGCGCTTCGGTTGACCAATTTTTTAACCATAGGATTCTACGCACATGTATCAGCCCTAGCATGAGCCATGAGGCCTGGCGAATAGAGTCCTTCATAGTGTCTACTGTAAAACACAACGCTTCTGATATTCCGGCCAAATCCTGGGCCTGCTGATCAGGAATAACTGAGTACCTCTATAAACTGGTCCTTTAAGAACTAAGATACTCTGATCACTGCCAGCACAGTTTGAACGACTGAACCTGCGAGCGAAAATGGGATTTTTATAACAGCTTACCTGTAAAATCCTTTTCTTTGAGGTACATCACAGGACATAGACTCCGTAATTACTGATGGGTTATAGGGTATTACTAGGCGATTGGACACTGGCATACCCTAGACAGGTAGTTCCCCCATATAACCCCTCCCCTTACTGGAGGTACCTCAGTTTAGTAGCAAAGCAATATAAGTAGAAGGGAGGGACCTCTGTGTCCCGTGATGTACCTCAAAAGAAAAGGATTTTACAGTCTAGCTGTTATAAAAAAAAAACTATTTTCCTTTCTCGTACATAACGGGACACAGAGACTCCGTAATTACTGATGGGATGTCACAGAGCAATGCTATCTCAGGGGAGGGGAACCACACAACATAGGGTGTAATCAGACCTGAGGACCCTGTACCGCTGCCTGCAGCACACTACGCCCAAAGGCGATATCCTCGTGCCTTCTCACATACACCTGATAAAATTTGGTGACTGTATGAACTGATGTCCAGGTTGCGGCCTTGCAGATTTGAGCCATGAAGGCCTGGTGATGCACTGCCCGTGAAGCACTAATAGCCCTAGTGGAATGCGCCTTGATCTGAAAAAGGCAGAATCTTTTGATTCAACCCATAAGCTTGAACAATTACTTGTTGAATCTATTTAGCAATGGTAGATTTTGACGCTGCCTGTCCTCTATTAGGACCCTCTGGTAATACGAACAAAAACATCCATTTTGCGAACCTGAGCAGTAGCTTCCAGATAGGCTTTGACTGCTCTCACTACATCCAAGGAATGTAGCAACTTCTCTTTCGTAAAGCAGGGATTTGGAAAAAAGAAAGGCAGAACAATAGCATAGTTTAAATGAAAACTTGAGACCACCTTCAGTAGAAAACTAGGATGAGGGCATAACATCACTCTATCCTTGTGCATTATCAGATACGGCTCTTTACAAGAGAGGGCCACTAATTCTGATACTCTTCTGGCAGCAGAAATGGCCACCAGAAAAATTAATTTCCTTGTCAACAGAACTAAAGGAATTTGATGTATCGGTTCAAAAGGTTGCTTCTGTAAAGCTGACAGAGCCAAATTCAGATCCCAGGGGTTTAGAGGCACCTTAATTGGAAGATTAAGGCACATTACCCCTTGTATAAAGCTTTGTACCAAAGAATGCGAAGCAAGTGGACGTTGAAACAGAACTGATAAGGCCGAGACTTGGCCCCTGATGGTACTCAAGGCCAGTTTCATCTAACCCCTTTTGCAAAAATTTGAGGCTACTGCTTATGACATTTTCTGGGGTGCCAACCCCTGGAATCACACCAGGAGACATATGCTTTCCAGAATCTGATAAATCATTCTAGAAGCTGGCTTTCTTGCATTAATCACGGTAGAGATCACAGGGCTCGAAAGCCCACGATTCTTCAGAACGTGGGTTTCAATAGCCAAACCGTTAAATTTAGCATTTGTAAAGGTAGGATGGAATACTGGTCCCTGGGATAGCAGGACTGGACAGTAGGGTCCAAGGAGAGCCTACTGCCAGCTTCCCTATTTCTGCATACCAAGTTCTTCTGGGCCACGCTGGGGCCACCAGAAAAACCAAATTCCTTTCCTGCCTGATCCTGCAAAGAAGTCGTGGCAGTAGCAGAATAGGAGGGAATGCATAAATCAGAGAGAACTGATGCCACGGAGTTACCAACGCATCTGTCCTGCATGCAAGAGGATCCCTCGTTCTTGACACAAAGTTGTCAATCTTGTTGTTGAACCTGGACGCAAAGATCTACATCCGGAATCCCCCCCATCTCTGGCATATGGCTAAGATGATGTCGGGGTGAAGAGACCATTCCCGTGGGACTAACTGCTGGTCACTCAAGTAGTCCGCCTGCCAGTTCTCTACCCCCGGAATGAAGATTACCGATCTGCACAGCACATGTCTTTCTGCCCAGATTAAGATCTGGTTTACTTCTCCCTGAGCTGCACGACTCTTGGTGCCTCCTTGGTGATTGATATACTGTAAAAGCTTAATTGAACAAGCTGAAGTTAAAAGCTGATCGACTATCATGTACAGCTGCGTCAGTTTTGCACTCTCCAGTTTTAGTAAATCCAACCCATTGTGTCCAACTCAGTAAGGTGTACGATGGTAATATTTTGATTTCTTTTGGCATTCTGAGCCCCATCATTAACCTATGAAATGCAAGAGCCTGGATGGAGTACAGTACTGGGAGCCTCGGCCTTTTGGCTAAGATCAAGTGTAGTATCTGTTCTTATCAGTTACCAATAGGTGGCGCTTGCTTCCGTCCCTGTTCTACAGCGAGGTGGAGCAGGGGTGGCGGTTGCTATGTAAAGCCTGCTGGTGTAAAGATGACCTGGAGCGGTTCGTAGCCGAAAGGGAAGCCTTCTGATGGGGATGGAGAACCACTGGTCGGTGCCAGGGGAGGGGACCCTGGCCTTCTGGCTTGGATTGTGGCAGCTTTAGCTCCAGTCAGTTTTTTCGGGAGGGAACGTTCGTTCTCCTGTTCCAGCAGGGGGGCGGCCTGTACTTCCCGAATGTATTTAGGTAGGAGTGATGGGAGTGAGGGTGTGACCTGATGGCAAAGGGTCTCACCAAGCTCCTGGATCTCCATGCCTTTCTGGCTGGGGTGGGGGCTGTCGTGGTCTGGGCTGGGAGGTTGGGGATGCTTCTGTTGGAAAGCCCATGGTGATGTGCCCCTAGAGTGGCAGTCCAGGGGTGCCTTATACTCACTGTGCTATGCACTTTGATATCTGGCACCTAGGTCACGTCACCATTAACACGCTTTTTCACACCTGCCTCTAGGGCCCGGCCATTGTATTGCACAATGGCCACCTTTTTCACTCTCCTCTCCACTATCCCTTCCTCACTTTTTATTTATTTTATTTGTGTGAGTTTGTCTTGTCACTGTCACTGCACGTTTTGATGAGTAGGGTGTCGGTCCTCGGACCTATCCTGAAAGTCTTGAGGGAGGGCGGACATAGGCCTTCTGGCTTGGTCCAACCTCTATTGAAGGGCCTACCTTCGGGGAAGCCCCATAGTACCAAGTACCTAAGAGGTTCTGTTTCAGCAGACCTCCCGGGGAAAGGAGGTCGTCTAGCCTCGGCTAGACGACCACTGATGAGTCTGGTACCTCAGTCCCTGTCAGGAGCCTAACGCCCCGGGGGATCAGGGTATGGTCCTTCCTTGTGGAGGACATCAGACACCCGTCTGCACTTTTTAGTGTTTCACTCTTTATGTGTGTGCACTTTTTTTATGCACCGGGTGGACGTTTTTTGGGTGTGTTTTGCACGCCATGGGCTTTTTCAATCAAAAAGACACTACATAATTGCAGTGCTACCATTTACCTGCTGATAAAGAGAAAGCAAACTGGGAAAAAATAATAATAGCATTCCCTCATTAAGCAATAAAAAGGCTGGGTTTGTGTAGTGGACCAAGCAGTTCTGCTTGCCCACGACCTAACTGTGCTCTCTGGCAGGGTTGCTTGGATCACCAGACTGGTTATATATTAAGTTACAAGTCTTTTGGCAGGAAAGAAAGTTCAACAAATGTATTTCAAATGTGTTTTTAGTGGACTGCCTAGAATCAAATTTTAGGACATGTAGAGCATCCTTTCAATGTTACCACTGCCATTGTACTTGTCAATATTAGTACAGCTCTGCCACAGCCAAAGGGACAGTGCTATGCAGATAACCAGGCAGAATTCAGCTGTCCTTACCTTGTTCACAGAAAACTCCAAAAAGACAATTTCTAATTGCCTCATGTGGTTGATAGCTGCTTTTTTTCTAAGTTTATATGTAAAAAAGTGTTATTGGTAATGGAAAAGCACTGCCCAGGTCAGCAAACGTGGCCCGATATTAGATAAAGATATTTGTATGCACGAACAACAATGCCCCAATGACATTTACACATGCAAGAGGCTGCACTGCAAATTTCTCTCGTCACATGTTGGCCATATTTGTTAAAAATTGAAAAGGGGAAAATACGACTAAAAACAGAATTATTATATTACGTTTCTGACTCAGATTTATTATAACTGGGGTTTCTGAAACCTTAATAAATAAATCCTTAAGAATGTATGCAGAGAAAATGAAACCAGGAGAGGTTTAATAAGGGCCTTCAAATGAAACACACACACACACACACACACACACACACACACACACACACACACACAGCGGAATAGATACAAAGTTTTATTGATACAAAAATCAAAAATATAAATATATCATATGGCAAAATAGCAGGGGCAATTAATCAGAACCTTCACCAATAGAGTGATTAAAACTTAATGACAATGTTGTCATGATTAATAAACTGCTTTAAATTATCCAGAGTAAGGTTAACTGAAAACCTGGGGATTCGAATGGTTGTTAGACCTTACCACTGAAGTCCCGCTACTACGGTGTTTAATTTCTGTATCACATTTATAATTTTTCATCAACTGTTGCAACTATATCTACAAGAGACACATCCAGCTCACCCCATATATCTCCCCATGGTGAATTTGTTTCTAACATAGACTCTATATCCACCCGCAATCGTACACACGATTATTTCTGGATAGCATACAGTTGTGCTCATAAGTTTACATACCCTGGCAGAATGTATGATTTCTTGTCCATCTTTCAGAGAATATGAATGATAACACAAAATGTTTTCTCTTTCACTTGTGGTTAGTGTTTGGCTGAAGCCATTTATTATCAATCAACTCCGTTTACGCTTTTTAAAACCTAATCACAACAACAGAAACTACCCAAATGACCCTGATCAAAACTTTATATACTACAGTTATTAATACTGTGTATTGCCCCCTTTAAAATCAAATTACAGCTTGAAGTCTTCTGTGGCAATTGTGGATGAGGCCCTTTATCTTCTCAGATGGTAAAGCTGCACATTCCTTTTGGCAAAAAGCCTCCAGCTCCTGTTGG
This sequence comes from Lithobates pipiens, assembly GCF_037356315.1. NCBI lineage: Eukaryota > Metazoa > Chordata > Amphibia > Anura > Ranidae > Lithobates > Lithobates pipiens. The sequence continues at coordinate 279,644,799 of NW_027507903.1, read as the reverse complement.
AGATCTCCCCAGAGTGGTTCAATGATATTGAGGTCAGGAGACTGAGATGGCCACTCCAGAACCTTCACTTTATTCTGCTGTAACCAATGACAGGTCGACTTGGACTTGTGTTTTGGATCATTGTCATGTTGGAATGTCCCAAGTACGTCCCATGCGCAGCTTCCTGGCTGATGAATGCAAATGTTCCTCTGGTATTTTTGATAACGTACTGCATTCATCTTGCCATCAATTTTGACCAAAATTTCCTGTGCCTTTGTAGCTCACACATCCCCAAAACATCAGCGATCCACCTCCGTGTTTCATAGTAGGAATGATGTACCTTTCATCATAGGCTTTGTTGACGCCTCTCCAAATGTAGCCTTTATGGCCAAAAAGCTCAATTTTGGTCTCATCCCTCCAAATGACTGTGCCAGAAGGTTTGAGGCTTGTCTCTGTGCCGTTTGGCGTATTGGAAGTAGGATACTTTGTGACATTTGCGTAGTAATGGCTTTCTTCTGGCGATTTAACCATGCAGCCCATCTTTCTTCAAGTGCCTCCTTATTGTGCATCTTGAAACAGCCACACCACGTTTTCAGAGAGTCCTGTATTTCACCTGAATTTATTTATGGGTTTTTCTTTGCATTCCAAACAATTTTCCTGGCAGTTGTGGCTGAAATCTTAGATGGTCTACCTGGTTTCAACAGAACCCCTAATTTTCCACGTCTCGATTAGAGCTTAAAACACTGCTGATTGGCATTCTAAATTCCTTGGATATCTTTATTTCCCTTTCCTGTCTTATACATTTCAACTACCTTTTCCAGAAGGTCCTTTGACAATTCTTTTGCTTTCCCCATGACTCAGAATCCATAAACGTCAGGGCAGCACTTGATGAAAGATGCAAGGGTCTGTCAGGAGTCCAGAAACTCATTGACATGTTAAACGCACACACTAAATTACAAGCAAACGGATCACAGGTGAGGACGGATACCTTTAATAGCCATTCAAACCCCTTTGTGTCAAATTGTGTGCATGTTATCAGGCCAAAATCACCTGGGTATTTAAACTTTTGATCAGGGTAATTTGGATAGTTTCTTTTGAGATTATGATTTAAAAAGAGTAAACACAGTTAATTGATAATAAACATCTTCAGCCAAACATTAACCATGAATGAAATAAATATTCTCTGAAAAATAGCCAAGAAATTATAAATGATGCCAGGGTATGTAAACTTATGAGCACAACTGTATATCCGCTCTTCCGATTTAGCTAAATATTGTGGCCGTTTCCTCAGATTAATATCCCCGCTTCCAATGTTTGACATCACTGCATGTCATAAAATTCAAGGGATCCTTAAACTAAATATTTTTTGCGATTTGGTGCTATTGGATGCCTTATCTGATGCTTTGAACTATCACCCATCACCATGTGTATGTGGAGTGACTGAGTGAGGGTGCTTATGAACTCGGCTGTTTTTTTTTAATCATGACAACATTGTCATTAAATTTGAATCATTCTCTTGGTGAAGGTTCTGATTAAATGTCCTGGCTATTTTGCGATGTTTATATTTTTTGATTTTTGTATCAATAAAACTTTATACCTATTCCACAGTGTGTGTGTTCCATTTAACGCCCCTTATTAAACCTCTCTGGTTTAATTTTCTCTGTATGCATCTTACATGTATGCAATTTTTGCAGAAAAAAAATAATAATAGTTAAATGTATTCTCATTTACTGCATTTTCAAAAAAAACAACCTATTTAGGGCTAGATTCACACTTGTACAGGTTGGAAGCATTCACAAAATTGCACATGTTCCCAACCCGCAAGGAAAACGTGCTGCTCTTTAGCAGACGTGTGGGGGTGCCATTAATTCTTAATAGCACCCCAACGTAGCTCATAATCGTGTGCACCATACGACTGGGTGTGGCGCATTTAAAAAAAAAAAAAAAAAAAAAGTGAATGGGCTACCTACATGCACAATGCAGGTCGGACAAGCTACCTAACCACCTTTGAAGAAAGGGGTGGGACTTTAAATGAAGCACATGGTTACAATAGAGTAGTTTGGTGATCATGATAGGGATTTATTGATTGCCAAGATATACAAACAAGGTATAAGATGTACAAATACATTAAAATAGTGCATGAGTAGAACAAAACATCTTAATTATAACTTGAGTACACACATAATGGCAAGGCAATCATATTCCAAATTACACCAAAAACGCATTTAAGGTAAATGAAACCAGGGCAACCTATGTGTAAGGTTAAAAATAAGGTGAACCAAAAAATTCACAACAAAGAAGTGAATGATTGATAGAGGTGAGAGAAAAAAAATCAGTGCTGGGAACTAAGGGGAGTGATAAGGCTGATGCCTAAGGAGAGATAGAGTGGGGGGAGTTTAACCACTTGCTTACTGGGCACTTAAACCCCCCTCAGTCCCAGACCAATTTTCAGCTTTCAGCGCTGATACACTTTGAATGACAATTGCACGGGCATACAACACTATACCCAAATGAAATTTTTATAATTTTTTTCCCACAAATAGAGCTTTCTTTTGGTGGTATTTAATTACAGCTCGGAGTTTTATTTTTTGCTAAACAAACAAAAAAAGATTAAAAAAAAAAAAAAAAATCATGTTTAATAGTTTGTTATAAAATTTTGCAAACGGGTCATTTTTCTCCTTCATTGAAGTGCGCTGATGAGGCGGCACTGATAGGCACTGATGGGCTGCATTGGTGGGCTGCACTGGTGGGCACTGATGGGCTGCACTGGTGGGCACTGATAGGCATAGTTAAGGCGGCACTAATAGGCACAGATAAGGCGGCACCGATGGGCACAGATAAGGCGGCACTGATGGGCAAAGATGGGCACAGATAAGGTGGCACGGACGGGTGGCACGGATGGGTACCACTGATAGGTGGCACTGCTGGGCACTGATGGGCGGCACTGCTGGGCACTGGTAGATGACACTGATGGGCACAGATATGTGGCACTGGGGTGCAGCACCTTTGTTGAGGCAGATTGTGGGCACTGCTGGGTGGCACTCTGGGCACTGCTGGGTGGCACTGATGGGGGCACTTACTTTTTTTTTTAATGTGGCACTGGCAGGGGGCAGGTGGGCACTAGCAGGGCTGGCCATGATCGGGACTGATGTCCCGATCACGGCCGCCGGTGATCGGCTTTTTTTTTCCTCCTCGCGCTGTAATAACCGATTACCGGCTCCGTTATATCACATGATCAGCTGTCATTGGCTGACAGCTGATCACGTGATAAGGGGTTGGGATCGACCCCTTGCACGGATCGGTGATCAGACGAGTCTCATAGACTCGCTGATCACAGAGCGTGCCGCGGCAGGCCGCTCGTGCACGGGACGACGTCAATAGACGTAGTCCCGGAAAAGGAGATCCGCGCTGTAGCCATCATTTGACTATAGCGTGGATCTCAAGTGGTTAAGAAAGGCGACTTACCATCAGTGAAGTGGAAAAGTGACGAATGCCACAAGAAACGGAAGTGCAGTTAACTAAATACCTGTATAGAGTGTTTCAGTTGAATTAGGAGGGGAGAGGTCCTAGACCAGTGATGGCGAACCTTGGCACTCCAGATGTTTTGAAACCACATTTCCCATGGTGCTCAGCTATACTGCAGAGTGCATGAGCATCATGGGAAATGTAGTTCCAAAACATCTGGGGTGCCAAGGTTCGCCATCACTGTCCTAGACTGTGTTGAAACCAGTGTAGAGTGGAGCCTTGTGTGTCACAGCCCGCCCGGAAGGCGCCCATATAGACTCCATCCCAGGACCGCCCACCGACGTCACTCCGCGTAGCATGGCAAGGGGAGGGGCAAGGTGAGTCGGGTATTGGGTTCCCCGCCAGCCTGCACCACCAATTCCCCAGTCCGCTCGCGAGCGTAGCTCCCACATGTCTAGATGCAGCAGCGCCCATAGAGCGCCGCACATCAGGCACGGGATGCGTGATGCTGATGTGCTGTGGCAGCGACCCAACCCCTCAGGCCTGACAAGGGCAGGGGGTGGGAGGGGGGCCGACAGGCACATCACAGCACATTACATCTTTAAATATGCCTCGATCCATCTGCGTTTGGGGTGTGGGTTGTTAGCCGGGATAGTTCGCCGTCTATTTTTGGGTTGATCCTATCTGGGAGCTGTGATGTGCCTGTCGCCACAGCACATCAGCGCCACGCATCCCGTGCCTGATGTGCGGCGCTCTATGGGCGCTGCTGCATCTAGACATGTGGGAGCTACGCTCGCGAGCGGACTGGGGAATTGGTGGTGTAGGCTGGCCGGGAACCCAATACCCGACTCGCCTTGCCCCTCCCCTTGCCATGCTACGCGGCGTGACGTCGGTGGGCGGTCCTGGGATGGCGTCTATATGGGCGCCTTCCGGGCGGGCTGTGACACACAAGGCTCCACTCTACACTGGTTTCAACACAGTCTAGGACCTCTCCCCTCCTAATTCAACTGAAACACTCTATACAGGTATTTAGTTAACTGCACTTCCATTTCTTGTGGCATTCGTCACTTTTCCACTTCACTGATGGTAACTCGCCTTTCTTAAACTCCCCCCACTCTATCTCTCCTTAGGCATCAGCCTTATCACTCCCCTTAGTTCCCAGCACTGATTTTTTCTCTCACCTCTATCAATCATTCACTTCTTTGTTGTGAATTTTTTGGTTCACCTTATTTTTCACCTTACACATAGGTTGCCCTGGTTTCATGCCCGCCCTGAGTGGGGCCCGTGGGATGCCCCCCCTTGATTGCCTGCCGCGGCTCCCGATGGCTGATACTGTTAGATGGCTAACGTTACTTGGCACCACACCACCACCGCACAAACTCGAGTAAGTTAACTTGCATGTGGTATGGGGGTGTTTAATTCTACCCCTGCCCATATGTGTGTTCACTCCATTATCTAAATTTATACCAATATTTTTAGGTACATCAAGTGCTGGCTCCTGACGAGTGGCCTTCTAGCCACGAAATGCATAGAGCTGCCATACAATTTGATACTTGTCTATACCCAGATAGCTTTGCTAGCTAACCTTTAATATTCCATATAAGGATCCAAGAGGCCCGAGGCTTTGCAGGCATTACCTTGTATTATGGTTTTACCTTAAATGCGTTTTTGGTGTAATTTGGAATATGATTGCCTTGCCATTATGTGTGTACTCAAGTTATAATTAAGATGTATTGTTCTACTCATGCACTATTTTAATGTATTTGTACATCTTATACCTGGTTTGTATATCTTGGCAATCAATAAATCCCTATCAAGATCACCAAACTACTCTATTGTAACCATGTGCTTCATTTAAAGTCCCACCCCTTTGTTCGCTCTCCCCTCTTGATTTGTATAGGGATGGAAATATGTGAACTTACCGGGCCACAATTTCATTTAAAGTCCCAAGGGATGGAAGAATTGACCTTACCAGGCCATACCTTCATTTGAAGTCCCTAACTCCAGTCCTCTAATAATACCTTTGAAGAAAGGTTTACCAGAATGGGCATAGTCTCTTCATTATTTTATGCTATACATGCACTACCATTGCTGGAAGTGCAGATGACAAATTCATATATTTTTATCATTACGGTTTGTAAAAGATTGGGATACAGATTTGTTTCCTATTGAGAGATAATCCATATTGTGAAAAGTTTAAATTCAGCTCCATATCTTCATGCATATTTGTCATACTGATGTAATTGCATCTATGAGATGGAGGAACACTGCTGGGGAATGCACCATGTGTCATATTCATAACTTATCTTATTGTGATGACTGTTATGCAAAATTTTTACTATGCATTATCTGGTGTCAAATAAAAAAGGTGTTTGTTTTTCAGAGTGGAACTTTCCCCGTAGTCTTCCTCCGACATCTGTGCTTTAATGACAACAGCAAACATTGTAGCTATAGAAATCTCATAAGTATGTTTATTATAAAAAATGTAGAGGTTTTTATGAACGCTTATAAACCTTCTTTTACTTTTGTGCTTTTTTACTGCCTTCCCCTCTTCCTCCCCCTTACCAAGCTGCCTCCCCTTTGTATTGCATCTGTATACATAAGTGTGTATAATCTTGATTTTCAGACACAAGGTTCAGTTTTCTGATGGGAATATTTGTTTATCATGCTATTGTGAGGTCAAGCAATTATTTGCACATGATCAATTGTATTGTCCTTTAAGGCTCCATGCACACTGAAGCTCATAAATGGCCGTTTTTGGGAGTTTGGGTTTTTTTTTTTTTTTAATAGCCCATAAACTCATGTTATTCTATGTGTCCATGCACACATGGATGTTTTTGAATGTTTATCAGCAGTGGTGTTTATGGGTTTTTTCTGAACGCCATAAAATCGCATTCAGGAGTTGTTTTTCTGACCACAAAAAACGCCAAACGCTCAAAAAACGTGGCTCACCAGTGTTTAACGTTTTTGATCCATTGAATACAAAAAATAAAAATAAGCTAAAGAAACGCTAAAAAGCGCTAATAAATGCTATTGTAAACGACTCACTGCAAAGCGACTGGCATTTTTATAACGTTATTTAACGTTCAGTGTGCATGGGGGTTTCGAGAACACTGAAGCTCCACCAGAAGAAAGACTGCCAAGAGCAAAAACCTATTTTCCTGCAACTACTGTCACGTCCTAGGTCCTGTTCTATAAAAAGCAAAAATTCCCCTTTTACCTTATCTCTAGGACCCCTCCTCTTCTTTAGGCCACCGCACCATCCACATCCCAATTTCAAGGCCAACCCCCACTTTATCTCACCTTTTCTAGGCCACCTCCATCCTTCCTTTTTTTTTTGTAAAATCTTTTTTTATTGAATTTTTAATGGCATACAAAATCGCCCACGCAGGGGTGAAACATTTCCCACACAGGGGTAGTCTTCCAAATGTGGCAACAGGCCACAGAAAGGCACATTACATAACACATATCCTGCCTCTGATGCAGCAACCGGCCACAACAGGGCAAAACAACACAAATCTAACCTTATCTATCTATACCCCACTGTGGGGAGAGGATATTTTAGGATAATTCGTGCTAAGTATTAAAATGACTGGATAAGGTGTCATAAGTGCAGGTGGGTCAGCCTATAACCGTACTACATCTATAACGATGAACTATGGGTCATTCACTACATCCGTTGCCGTAGTGTTATCATCCAACCAGCAGCTCCACACCTTCTCAAATTTCCGTTGGCAACCCCTGCTCAAGTAGGTGGCCCTATAGAGGGGTAAGCTAGCGTTCACCAGGTTTTTCCAGAATTTAATAGAGGGGGGAGACGATTGTTTCCAGGTCATGGTGATGGCCTTACGTGCATAGTAGAGTAACAGGGATATGAGTGTTTTCCTAGCCCTGAGGATCGACATTTGTTCCACCAGCCCCAGCAGACAATATTTAGGATCGTAAGGAACATTCACCTCTGTGGCCTTACCTATCACCAGGAGAACTTCTTTCCAAAAGCATACAATCGCTGGGCAAGCCCAGAAAATGTGAATAAAGTCTCCCGGCTGATAGGGGCAGCGCCAACACTCCGGGGAGTGCATCCGCGACATCTTGTGGAGTCTGTGGGGCGTGAAGTAGACTCTGTGTACAATTTTGTATTGGACCAATTTGTCCCTGGCTGAAACCAAAGGGGAGAACGGGAAATCCCAAACCTCCCTCCAGTCATCGTCATCCAACTCCGGTATGTCCACCACCATTTCCTGCGGAGGGAGGACAGCTCGGGGACGGCAGCAACCAGTAGGGACCCGTAAATCTGAGACATGGGTTTCTCCAGGTCTTTTACCCGAAGGATGGATTCAAGCTCAGAGTATTCCAGTACAACCGGTTGTCCCAAAAATTGACAGCGATAAGCATGTGCGATTTGAAGATAACGGAAGTGGGCCCATGCAGTCACATTAAATTTATCACGCAGGATATGAAAGGGAGTGAGTTCCCCGTTGGTACCTCCATCCTTCCTTAGTATGCCTTCCTCTCCACCTTCTCATCTCCAGGTTGGTGTCAGTCATTAGAGAAGTGGGCGGTGTCAGTAGAGCACAGGTTGGTGTCAGTAGAGCAGTGGATGGCGTCAGCATTGTAGAAGATGGTGTCAGTCAGTAGAGCAGTGGATGGTTTAATAAGTTTTTTTAAATTTTTATTATTTATTTTTTAACTTTTTTTTTTTTTTTTTTTTAGGAGCCCTATTGGGGGCTTTTGCCAATTATCAAGGGTCTAAACAAATCTCTGATGTCTCACTTTTGAAACTTCTGCAGCCTCGGCTGAATAAATGGGAGGTGCTCTGTGCCAAGTGACTTACTGTTCATTCATAAAATGAAGCATAACACTTTACTACGCTTCAGTTATGAATGAACACAGGAGCAAAAATCGGTGCTGATCACTCACTGTGTTCATTTAGAAAAGGAAGGGGTCGGTAAATCACATTTACCGGCCCCATCCCTTGCTCTCCATCATGAAATGATAACCTGAAGCAGACAGCAGGACAGTGGGAAAAGAGAGGAGGCAGTGCTGCAGAGGGAGGCGGGCAGCATAATGAAGTGGAGGGGAGGCAGGGGCAGCATTTACTAGAACCAATCAGCTGCACTTTCCTCCCACAGCGGCTGAATGCCAGTGGGAGGGAGAAGGGAAAAAAGCGGTTTTCAGCTGCTGCAGGAGGAAAATACAGCCGATTTGTTCTAGTTAACTCCACCCCCGGCTATGCCGCTTGTCTGGGTGTAACAGGGAGGCTGCATGGGCACCCTGGAGCACGGGGATGGCAGTACCATTCTTAATCTGGCACCTGGGCACATGCCCTCCCATCCAAGTTTTAGCCCTGGATGAATACATGTGTGTAAACGTTTTATGTCAAGGTAAGTGACTTTAGTTTTTCATGCCTGAAAAGGTTTTACATTTTAAAATTCTTCTTTGAGCTCTATCTTAATGATCCAATCATTTAAATAAATCTAACAATGACACCTTTTGCCTATAGCAATACAAAAATCATAGGAAAGGTACCCACCTGCTAATAAGCATTGCAGTAATGACTGGCTCCCAGCCAGAATGCAGGACAATTCTTGTTGCTGGGTGCTTGGATGCTACCACAATCCATATTGGAGTCAGAGCCAAGAAGAACGAACCAACCAGCGGTGACGCAAATGAATATGAATCTAGGACACAGTAAAAAAGCAGCATTTAAATTTTATAGCAAATAAATCAATATTGTATTTCTGTCAGAATAAGAAGTGATGGAAAATCTCACATTTGTGAACATGGACAACATAGCACAGTCAGGAAGGGTTAGAACTTGAAAAGGTCTCCCTGTGCAGGTAACCTCTACACCTTTTTTTTCCGTATTGGTTCCTCAGAGGAACAGGCATTCAGAAAAAAAAAATATCCCCAACGAGGCCACATATTGAAATAATGACCATAACAAATTTTCATTGCTTCCCCACCCTACCCAAAAGTTAAAGATCAGGTTTTATGTAACAGACAGTGTACATAAGCTTTAAAGCCTCTGCCAAATTCGTAAATTATCGTATTTATCGGGGGGAAAAAAAAGCATGCACATTATTTTCCCCTGAAAATAGGTAGCAAATCATGGGTGTGTGTTACATGCCGATATTGTACCTAGGAGGTGGACAATCGCCACCGGAAATCACTGACCCGCCATCTCCCGTTTACTCAGCCCTCATGTCACACACACAGTGTCCCGTCTCTGCCTCCATTCTGTCTATAAACAGGAGCTGGTCCAATGCCGATGGCGGAAGCGGGACTGTGTGTGCGTGACTGCCGAGTAAACAGGAGATGATGGCTCAGTGATTTCTTGCACTGTTTAGGCTGCATTGATAAAAGACGGTGAGGCTGCAGATGAGCATTGAGGCTAAAAATGGGCATTAATCAGGCTGCATTGATGAGATGGGCTGCAGGTGGGCATTGATCAGGTTGCACTGAGGCTGCAGATGGGCATTGTTAATGGGCAATGAGAAAAAAAAAAAAAAAAAAAAAAAAGGAGAAAAAAGTTTTGAGTGGAACTTCACACTAAATAGCTCTTCCTCTCACCATTGCTACAACTAAATTACGGAAGATTGAGTTTTTGTCAATTTATAGGTTTCCTTAGCATTTTTCAATCAAGTTGGAGGTTTGGTGGAATCATGACAATTACATAAGAGACAATCTGTCAAATGTAAAAAAAATAATAGCAGTAATACTGGTCATTTGGCCTTATGCTGACATTCATATATTCCAAACCTAATTTTTTTTTAAAGTGAAAAAAATAAGTATTTTCCCATTGCAAAAACATTTAAACCTAAAGTAACCCTGTTCCTACAGAGAAAAAAAAAAAATCTGAAATCAGGAGAAGCCTATTAAACAAAAAATAAAATAAAGTACTTACAGGACACAGTTGTAAAGTAGAAGAAGATGGGTAAAGAACTGCAGCACCCAGCAGGGGACCGGGGGTATTTGACACCCCAGAAGAGTTACGTACCAATGGCACCCATAGTTATTTAAGACTGCAAAGATTTGACCCCCCTCCCACAAGAAAGCCTAATATTAAACAATCTTTTACAGCTTGCTTTAAATTTTGCTACTATAGCAACAAAGTAATTTTAAAGATTTCAATTTCCACTACAGCCTTTAATTTGATTGGTTGTTAGAGTCTTTTCAAAACAGAAGCTAATTTTATTGTTTCAAAGGGAAATAAATAAATAAACCAGAAGACGCCTGTACATTTCACTTCCATCACAAACCCAAAAAATAAAAAAGGTTTATTCCTCATTTAAGTGGGTAGAGCCATTCAAATATTTCCTTTTTTTCCTCAGGTAATAGGAGTTAGGTCTCCCATTACAAAGGGGCAATTAGGATTAACAAAATGCAATAACAGTCCCTTACATTTTTTTTTTGTAGTTCAGCCACATCACTAGCAGTAAAACTAGTGTACCATGTTACCACAGATAGTACTAGGAAAGAAAAAAACAAATACCTGATACGCTTCATGTGGATAACTAGAAACAGTTTAAAGTGTAATGCAAGGGTGTCTCTATAGGATGCGGCAAGAGAAAGGAGCCACCCTGAGGGTTTAATATCACATTGAATTACTAGACAACATGCTGGTACGCAAGTCAAAAAGTGACAGCAAATATCCAGTGACAAATTATAGGATTAGTACAGTGGCTCAGTGATTATTACTTGGGCCTCGCAGCACTGGGGTCCACGCTTTCTCAGTTCCCAGCCAAAAAACACTATCTGCATGGAGTTAGCATGTTTTCCTTATACTTTCTTTGCGCACTTTTTTTTTTTTCCCACACTCCAAAAACATGCCGGTAAGTTAACGGACTCCTTTCTAAACTGATCCTAGTATTTACATGTAAAGCCATAGACTAAGTTCCTTGAGGGCAGGAAGTGATGTTAGTGCACAATATGTTTAACTCTGTAAATTGTTGGCGCTATAAAAAATACATGTAATAAATAAAATAAAGTGGCTAATGTGAGTAATGTCATGTAAGTCTATAAGGCAGATCCCTACAGGTGCTACAGTTTATTCAAAAGAGCCAATCACATCAGGTTCCTGTCCATATGCAGTATTCAGTGCATTATGTTTAACTCCATGTAGCAGAGTCAACATATTCATATTTCTAGGGCACAATTTTTAATGAAATGCTAAAATATATAAGGAGATGCATTTTTAGAGGAGTTACTTCTTTGAGCTACCTTAGATTAAAAAATAAATTTGCATACAGTATATACATACCTATACTTGACAAAATATTAAGCAAAATGACTGCAGAACACTGAAAATTATTCCATTGAAAAAAAAATAAAAAATTCTCTAACAAAGCGTCTATTTTTTTTCAGAAGAAACAAAAGCAGATGTCTAAAGGAATAACTGTCAGAGATCAGAGCCATATTTATATCATTAGAGATAGTGGTACATAGGTAATCAATAGGTGAACAGCTGGTGAAGCTGCATTATGCATCCACTGTGTGGGTGGTTCTTACAGATGATTATGAAGTATTGTTTCAGAAATTCTAAAGTCTAATCAATAGGAAAGCCAAAAGGAATGTATTCTTGTGAGAAACTTCACTCTCTCATCCACAAATGTATGCAGATAAAAAGGTAGCTTTAACCGTTGGCATTTGTCAGAGGGATTCTTCCCTATTAGTCTGACCCCAAATCTGCAATCTTAAGATTTTTACTTATCAAAGTGCAAAAGATCAGGGATGTGCAGTAATCAAAGCAATTGTAAATTAAGAATTACAAGTTTGGTATAGACCACACATGTCAAACACAAAACCCGGCGATGTTAAGTAAAAACGGGCAGCTGAGCTGCGGTTTTATCACCCCTCTGTTTGCCGAGTCACAAGTTTACATAACCGGCACCCAATTTAATACACACTGCAGCAAACTGTATACATCAGGTCACATTGAACAGATAGTGCTGTTGTTAAAGACAACCTACTGAAGTGAACGGGGCAGCGTGTAAAGCACGCAGTTGCAGCACAGTGCTGTCAGCTTTCAATAAGTACACAGGCCTGGCAATGCCTCTGAAAAGCAATGCCCTGTGGAATGCTTTTCAAAGGGGCAACAAACATGGCCGCACATGTAAGGGAGCCCTTACTTGAATCTTGGTGTACTTTGTGTATTTCTTTCAGATCTTTGCAGTAATCCAACATGAAACTTTACTCTGTGCAGGAGCTTCCTGTAA